>NW_021826235.1:20000-35875 GCF_006345805.1 Octopus sinensis | reverse complement strand
TAGACTCTAAACGTAAAAGGCTTTCTCACTTTCCCGCGCGTTAAACTAATACACCTGCTTGTCGCTTATACACCTGTCTTCGTCTTTCGTTCTTTTTGTAAATTTCAGCTACACACACACACACACACACACACACATATACACATACATACATACATACATATATATATATATATATATATATATATATATATATATATATATATATATATATATATATATATATATACCAGTACTACTACTACCCACAGTGGGTCACTTAACATTCTACTACCGTCCACAGAGGGCAGTTGACCATTTAATATACTACTGATACTACTGTCATGGCACTCCCACATTCTTCTTCTTCTTCTTCTTCTTTTCCCTCTTCTCTACCAAGAATTCACAACCACCTCGAACCCACGAGACTAAACACGAGAGAGAGAAACAGGCAGAAACAAGGAAAATGCCACTTGTATTTGAACACTATGCAAATATTCTTTTAAACAATACTTTTCTTTTAATTTTTTTCCAAATTTAATTTTTTTTCTCCCATACTTACAGTTGAAAAAGTATCAATGACTGAAACCGGTACTGAAATTATTTTATCATTTTCTATCTTTACTTTTTTCCACACACACACACACACACACACACACACACACACACATATATATATTATATATATATATATATATATATATATATAGTTAATCCAAACATGAAAACACAAAGAGAAAACACAACAACGCGAGGACGTGGAACAAGTATGCAGACACGTAATATCTTTGGCTATTTATGGAAGAATGCGTAATTTGTTTATCGGCTTATTTATTTATCTATTTATTTATCTATTTTGGAAGATCGAAATGAAACGTGGAACAATGCAAGTAGAGAAACACAGATGCTGATATCCTCCATGTCCTTTGCTAGACAAACGCAGATATAAAAACAAAAAACCTTGTTCCCATTTCTCTTTATCCGGTCGATATACAGAGTGACAGAAAAGTGATTCCCTATTTTAAAATACTTATAAATTATTCATTAATTCAGTTCTATATTTAAGAGACGAGGAATTTTGTACATTATTTACATTTGACAGATATTTGTCCTCATCTTGTTTGTTGTTAACACAACATTTCGGCTGATATACCCTCCAGCCTTCATCAGGTGTGTTGGGGAAATTTCGGACCTTTCTTTCGGACAAAACCCTTTGTACTTTTCATCATGTATTTGTCCTTACTTGTTTTTCGTAATTTATGTTAGCCCTTGTGGCCAATAAACCAGAATTTTTTATTATTATTATTATTATTATTATTATTATTATTATTATTATTATTATTATTATTATTCAGTAGTTTTATTTTTATAGCGTGCTTTCACTTCACTACCGAGCGCAGCTCTGTGTGCCTTGGGTATGTGCTGTGATTTGTTGTGATGCTCTGATGGTTATTGTATGGAAAGTGTTCTGCGTAGGATATTGTTATTATTATTATTATCATTATTATTATTATTATTATTATTGTCCAGGTCATACCTTAGGAAGGAGAACCCAGGTTCGAAATTTCCCCAAGACACCTGATGAAGGCTGGAGGGTATAGCCGAAACATTGTGTTAACAACAAACAAGATGAGAACAAATATCCGTCAAATGTAAATAACGTAAATAATGTATTTATTAATTGTAATTTTTTTCTCAATATTTTTATTTGTTTTTTGAAGTATGAGAATCTATTCCATAATTGTATTGCTCTTGTCATTCACAAACGACTGACTGCCCACTTCCCCCAGGAGATGGAAGGGTCATTGTTGTCCACATGAGTGGCCAGCCAGAAATCCCAACTTAACACTGTGTGACTTCTTTTCTTGGGGTTGGTTAAAGGAACAAGTCTACTGTACCAAACCAAAGACTTTGGAAGAACTTGAGGGGTGAATATGAGAAGTTATGTCTTCTTCCATCCCACAAGAGTTTCTGGTGAAATCAGTTGATGCAATTCCTGGGCGACTCAAGAAGCTGGTGGCGACATCTGGAGCCCACATCGAATTTTAAATAAAGCCTCATACTGAAAGCTTTCCTCTCATATCCATTCTTTGGTTTAAAAAAATTACAATTAATAAATAAATTATAAGTATATTAAAATAGGAAGTTACTGTTCAATCCCCTTGTTGTTCGGAAGATATCTTAGTGCTATTTCTGGCAAATCGAGTGATGATTTAGAAGCTGTCTGTATTCGTTCGGGTGTTGTTGTTAATGAGAAAACTATTATCAAGAGTCGGTCATATTGGAAAACAAACGCAGAAAACATTCGTTATATATATATTCATTGTTTCAACGTTTCTATCTTTTCTCGATCAATCGATGCACTTACGTCGTATGTTGTAAAATATGTCGGGCATTGAGCTGAGACAGGCGGTATGCCAACTGGGCGACCGGCGCCGCCGCATAGCATAGACACACACTGAACACAAGACGTGAGCTTATAACATAAGACTCTTATATTAGCAAACAAAGTAACATTGCAAAGCAGCACACATCGTATTAGCATTGAGCTCATATTAAGAGAATGTGTGTGATTTAAGATACTGCACCTGCCTCACGGCAGCTATTAATTACGACAAACTCAAAGACGGCCGCAACAGCCATTCCCGCTACGTTCGACTTTACTACCGCCATTATTAACAACGTCACCACTACCACCACCACCACCATCATCACCACTACTGCTATACTACTACTACTACTATACTACTACTACTACTACTACTACTACTACTACTACAACTACTACGACGACGACGACGACGATGACCACCACCACCACCACCACAACCACCACCACCACCACTACTACGACGATGACGACGACCACCACCACCACTACAACTACGACGACGACCGCCACCGCCACCACCACCACCACCACCACCACCACCACCACCACCACTACTACTACTACTACTACTACGACGACGACGACGACAACGACGACGACGATGACCACCACCACTACCACGACCTCCATCACCACCACTACTTCTATTACTACGACGACGACGATGACCACCACCACCACCACCACCACTACCAATACTACGACGACGACGACGACCACCACCACCACTACAACTACGACGACGACGACGACGACGACCACCACCACCACCACCACCACCACCACCACTACTACTACTACTACTACTACTACAACTACTGTGATCACTCTTTCTGCGCCGCCGTCGCCACTACAGCTAATAACGGCCTTTATCACCGGCTCAGCTCCACCACGACTTCGAAGGGCAATCTTCAGCCATCTTCCTTATCATCATCATCATCATCATCTCCACCACGATCACTATTGCCAACATAATCATTACTACTACTACTACTATCATTACTATCACCACCACCATCACCAACACCACCACCAAGAGTAACAACAACAACAACAACAACAACGAAAACAACAACAGTAACACCACCACCACCACCACCACCACCAACACCATGATCATCTTCACTTCCCACACCAACACGAATACCTATTTCTTTATTACCCACAAGGGGTTAAACATAGAGGGGACAAACAAGGACAGACAAAGGGATTAAACCACCACCACCACCACTTCGACAATGATTCCTTCTCTATCACCCTCGCTACTACAACGGTCACCACCACCAGCTCTGCCATCATTATGATGGTCAATTTCGAACCACCACCACCACCACCGCTACAGTCACCATACCACCACTGTCACCACAATCATCACGGTTTCCCTTCACCCTCCACCCACCATTACCAACACCACCACCACCACCACCACTACCACCGCTACCGTCACCATTACCACCACCACCACCACCACCACCACCGCTACCACCACCACCACCACCACCACCACCACCACCACCACCACCACCACACCACCGCTACCGCCACCACCACACCACCACCACCACCACCACCACCACCACCACCGCTACCGCCACCATTACCACCACCACCACCACCACCACCACTGCTACCGCCACCATTACCACCACGACCACCACGACCACCACGACCACCAACACCACCACCCCTACCGCCACCACCACCACCACCACCACCGCTACCGCCACCATTACCACCACTGTCACCACAATCATCACGGTTTCCCTTCACCCTCCACCCCGCACATACCATTACCAACACCACCACCACTTCAATGGTCATCAAATCAACATCCGCCACCGCTACGAAGGTCAATGTGTATTCGTATTGCAATGTGTATTCAAAACCTTCATCCCCCATACCACCGTCACTGCCATTGCAACCGTCATCCCCCACCATGACCATGGCCACCACCACCACCACTACTTCAACCACGACAATCTCACCATTACCGCTGAAACGGTCGTTGCCACAGAGCATTGCCAACACGACTGCGGTGATTACAACCATCATAACAGTCGCAATTATTAACTGCGCCGCCGCCACCACCACCATCACCGCAGTTACCATCACCACCACCACTACCACCGCCACCACCACCACCACCATCACCGCCGCCACCATTAACACCACCACCACCACCGTTACCATTGCTACGATCATCTTCACCACCACTGCCACCACCGCCACCACCATCACCACCACCATTACTACCGCTCCACCACCACCACCACCACCACCACCTCCACCATCACCACCACCACCACCGCCACCATTACTACCGCTCCTCCACCATCACCACCACCACCGCCGCCACCACCACCACCACCACCACCACCACCACCACTACCACCACCACCACCACTACCACCGTTACCATTGCTACGATCATCTTCACGACCACTACCACCACCACCGCCGCCACCACCTCTGTTTGTTAAAGCAGGCTTGAAGAGAAAAGCAACTGCAACAACAATAACAACAACCAAAAAAAAACAACAACAACAACAATAACAAACAACACCAGCAGCAGCAGCAACAGCAGCAATGACAACAAGAATAACAACGAAAACAACATACCGTCACTAATACTTCAAGAATGCCATCATGTGTCTTAAAAATCCTGACTTTCATCTTTCGGTCGGTCGGTGCTGGTTCGACTCCCGGTACTGGAACGTTAATTATGAGTCAACGAAAGAATACCTGGTGTGTGAAGGCGGCGAGCTGGCAGAACCGTTAGCACGCCGGTGGGGAAATGCTTAGCACTATTTCGTCTGCCGTTACGTTCTGAGCTCAAATTCCGCCGAGGTCGACTTTACCTTTCATCTTTTCGGGGTCGATAAATTAAGTACCAGTTACGCACTGGGGTCGATATAATCGACTAAATCCCTTTGTCTGTCCTTGTTTGTCCCCTCTATGTTTAGCCACTTGTGGACAATAAAGAAATAAGAAACGTTAGAACGATGGGGGGAAATGCTTAGCTGTATTTCCTCTGCCGCTACATTCTGAGTTCAAATTCCGCCAAGGTCGACTTTGCCTTTCATCCTTTCGGGGTGGATAAATTAAGTACCAGTTACACACTGGGGTCGATGTAATCGACTTAATCCGTCTGTCTGTCCTTGTTTGTCCTCTCTGTGTTTAGCCCATTGTGGGCAGTAAAGAAATAGGTATTTCGTCTGCCGTTACGTTCTGAGTTCACATTCCGCCGAGGTCGACTTTGCCTTTCATCCTTTCGGGGTCGATAAATTAAGTACCAGTTACGCACTGGGGTCGATATAATCGACTAAATCCCTTTGTCTGTCCTTGTTTGTCCCCTTTGTGTGTAGTCCCTTGCGGGCAGTAAAGGAAAAAGAAAGAATACTTGGTGTAGTAGACCTATGATCTAATACACTCCAGCCATGACCTTCCTTGCTTTTTGTCATATATTAGTGTAGATGGAACTACGCTGTCTGACGTGTCCTTGCATTTTCTAAAGGGAATATACAGGGTGATTCAACAATAGGTGCAGGAGTGGCTGTGTGGTAAGTAGCTTGCTAACCAACCACATGGTTCCGGGTTCAGTCCCACTGTGTGGCACCTTGGGCAAGTGTCTTCTGCTATAGCCCCGGGCTGACCAATGCCTTGTGAGTGGATTTGGTAGACGGAAACTGAAAGAAGCCTGTCGTATATATGTATATATATATAAGTGTGTGTGTATATGTTTGTGTGTCTGTGTTTGTCCCCCTAGCATTGCTTGACAACCGATGCTGGTGTGTTTACGTCCCTGTCACTTAGCGGTTCGGCAAAAGAGACCGATAGAATAAGTACTGGGCTTAAAAAGAATAAGTCCTGGGGTCGATTTGCTCGACTAAAGGTGGTGCTCCAGCATGGCCGCAGTCAAATGACTGAAACAAGTAAAAGAGTAAAAGAGTAAAGAGAGTCTCCATACATAGGAAAAAATAATTTTTTTATGGGACAGTTTGTAAGATCCCCTAGATCCCCTGATCTGACTCCTCTTGATTTCTGTCTTTGGGGGCATTTGAAAAGCATGGTGTATCGCGGAAAGATAAAAGACAACTCATTTGAAGGCACTCATCACCAACTCATTTGCACACGTATCACCAGATGTGCTATTAAATAAATAAATAAATGCACCCTTTTATGCTAACGTTTATTACCCACAAGGGGCTAAACACAGAGGGGACAAACAAGGACAGACATAGGTATTAAGTCGATTGCATCGACCCCCAGTGCGTAACTGGTACTTAATTTATCGACTGGTACTTGCATCGACCCCAGTGCGTAACTGGTACTTAATTTATCGACCCCGAAAGGATGAAAGGCAAAGTCGACCTCGGCGGAATTTGAACTCAGAACGTAGCGGCAGACGAAATACCGCTTAGCAAGCTCGGCATGCTAACGTTTATTACCCACAAGGGGCTAAACACAGAGGGGACAAACAAGGACAGACATAGGTATTAAGTCGATTGCATCGACCCCAGTGCGTAACTGGTACTTAATTTATCGACCCCGAAAGGATGAAAGGCAAAGTCGACCTCGGCGGAATTTGAACTCAGAACGTAGCGACAGACGAAATACCGCTTAGCAAGCTCGGCATGCTAACGTTTCTGTCAGCTCGCCGCTTTATAACTGGAATAGATATTGCCAAGCTTTTTGTTTTTTGCCGTCGCAGAAGCAATTCTGCCAACATTCAGCCTTATTTGACACAACAGTTGTGTCAAATAACCAGCTTCATGGGCCCGGTTTCCCGGTTTCTATGGCGTATGTGTTCCTCAGCTGGACGGGACGCCAGTCCATCGCAGCGTTACTCATTTTTGCCAGCCGAGTGGACTGGAGCAACGTGAAATGAAGTGTTTTGCTCAAGAACACAACGCGTCACCCGGTCCAGGAATCCAAACCACAATCTTACGATCATGATGCTGACACCCTAACCACTAAGCCACGCGCCCCCACAGATGTGCTATTACGAGTTCACAATGAGTGGGGGTAAGCGCATTGCAATGTATATTCAAAACAATGGTAACCATATAGAGCCTGTTAAATAAAAAAAAAACTGTTCTTACAAACTGTTTCTTATAAAAAGATGTGGCTGTGTGGTAAGTAGCTTGCTAACCAGCCACATGGTTCCGGGTTCAGTCCCACTGCGTGGCATCTTGGGCAAGTGTCTTCTGCTATAGCCCCGGGCCGACCAATGCCTTGTGAGTGGATTTGGTAGACGGAAACTGAAAGAAGCCTGTCGTATATATGTATATATATATATAAGTGTGTGTGTATATGTTTGTGTGTCTGTGTTTGCCCCCCTAGCATTGCTTGACAACCGATGTTGGTGTGTTTACGTCCCCGTTACTTAGCGGTTCGGCAAAAGAGACCGATGGAATAAGTACTGGGCTTACAAAGAATAAGTCCCGGGGTCGATTTGCTCGACTAAAGGCGGTGCTCCAGCATGGCCGCAGTCAAATGACTGAAACAAGTAAAAGAGTAAAAGAGAGTATGTATGGCGACTTTTGATTCACTCTGTATAAAGAGTGTAGGCGACGAACTCGCAGAACCGTTTGTATGCCGGGCACAATGCTCAGCGGCATTCCGTCCATCTTTACGTTCTGAGTTCAAATTCCGCCAAGGTCAACTTTGTCTTTCATTCCTTTCGGGGTCGATGAAATAAGTACCAGTTGGGGCTAGATGTAATCAACTTTATCCTCCTTCTGAAGTTGCTGGCCGGATTTGAACTCACAGCGAGTAACACAAACTTTTTATTTTTTTCAGACGGTCTAACGATTCTCCACATCCACCCCTAGAATTGTTTCTAATTTAGACACAAAGACGCCAGCTATTTTAGGGAGAAGAATTATTCTTTTCTACTCTAGACCCAAGGCACAAAATTTTGGAAGAAAGGAGCCAGTCGATTACATCGACCTCAGTATACAACTGGTACGTAATTTATCAACCCCGAAAGGATGAAAGGCAAAGTCGACCTCGGCGGAATTTGAACTCAGAACGTAGCGGCAGACGAAATACCGCTTAGCAAGCTCGGCATGCGAACGTTTCTGTCAGCTCGCCGCCTTATAACCGGAATAGATATTGCCAAGCTTTTTTTTTTTTTTGCCGTCGCTGAAGCAATTCTTCCAACACGCAGCCTTATTTGACACAACAGTTGTTCATTTCTAAATTTGGTACCCGGTCAGCACTTTTGAAAAGAGAAGGGATTCAGTTATATCGGGCACAGTGCTCACTCGACCCTGAAACGATGAGATTCTACGTCTGTGGAATATGAACTCAGCACGTAAAAAGCCTGAGGAAATGCCACTAAGCATTCTGTCGACTTGCTACCGTTTATGCTAATTCGCCACTCAAAATAAGTCATGGTTTTCGATTTTAGCACAAGGCCGGCAAATTTATTCAAGGGGGTCAAGTCGATTAAATCGACTCCAGTGTTCAACTGGTACTTTTTTTATCAACCTCAATTGCGAGAGAGGTGATTTGGAAGACGAGGCTGAAAGGATTAAAGTCAGGCACTTTCATCTCTGGCCCTGAATTGGTGAATTATTTCACCTTTCACCTTAAAAGGAAGATAGGGCTAGAGAAAAAATGCCTGACTGTGAAAATGTTTGAAAATCGATGGAAGAATGTAGCACGGATATTGCGAGTAAATGTAACCTCATGAATGTGACGCAGAACGTATCTCAGGTATCAGTGGCGAAGCGGGGCTCGTAGGGTCCGAATTGAACCTGCCTCTCCTTTCCATCCGTAATGTCTTCCGGTTTGCCCGATCATTCGATATATTTATATTCTATCTTATGAATTTTTAATGTCATCTTAATGTAATATCCGGATGTTTTCACTTTGACCGGCAGATTTAAAAAATAATTTTTTGTAACTAAACACTTTTAAACCTCGTATACTGGCTGAAATTGCCGAAATACGAGAAATTTAACAACAAATAGCTTACAAACTACAGGATTTTCTCAAGAACGCCAAGAGAAAACAATGTTTTATGTGACACATTCTACCAGTATACGAAGTTTAAAAGTGTTTAGTTACAAAAAAATATTTTTTAAATCTGCCGGTCAAAGTGAAAAGATCCTAATATCCATTCGTCCATCTGACCCCAATCAAATTGTGTTGTCTTTTTCTGGGATCTTTTCGGTTTGAACGGCAGTTTTTAACATAATTTCTAGATAACTAAAAAATTTTAAACTTCGTATACTGGTAGAATATGTTTATAAAACATCTTTTTCTCTTGGCTTTATTGATAAAATTCTATAGTTTGTAAGATATTTGTTGTTCTTTTTCTTCAATTTCTGCAATTTCAACCAATCAGTGACGTCTATTGAGTTAAAAATCATTCTGTACCGTATGAATATGTCCCTCGTTTAAGAAACAGATTGGATTTATTTACATTTGTGAAGAAAAAAAGATACCCTTCCCCCACCCCTAACCCTAACCCTAACTAAAACTAACCCTAAAACAGATTGAAGTGCAATAGATCGATACTAGGGTCATAATTATGGGTGACAATTTCATATGACACCGCTAGAAAAACTGCCGTTCAAACCGAAAATATCCCTTTTCTGTATTATCCCCTTGTGGGAAATTTTAAAAAAATCAACTTATTTTATTAACCCCGAAAACATAAAAGGTAAAGTCTGCCGCAGCGGGATTTGAACTCAGATAATAAAAAAAAAAAGCCGTAATCTATACTACAACTTTTAAAAAGTTTTTCCATAGAAGCATCTGTTGTAAACACTTGAGCTTCCGTCCAGCTGTCTCAGAAAATGACAATTCAAAAAAAATATGGAAGTTCTGCTTAAAGCAAGGACACCAGACAACATATAACAAGTCTGACATTTTTCATGACAAAAATAATGACAATGGTGTTGTTAATTATCGAGATAGCAATACCAGATGACTATAATGATGTGTAAAGCCGAGCAGCTAAAAGAAATCACAGTGATTTTAACTGTTGAATTAGTAACAGTGACAGATAATAAATGCGTCTATTATATCATTTATAACTGGTATAGACTGGAAAAATTACACAACCACTTGCTGTAAAGACATTGACAAATTACTGATAAGGATAGATAGACGTAGACACGTTCCAGGATGTAACAATACTAGGAAACTAATAAACATTGTTAAGACATTGACACAAACGGTATTTGTTAAGTAAGTGAGGAGGAAGAGAGTAAAGTGATTAAATTGACTGTATTGCTTGACTTGATTGGTATTTTGTCTATCGATACGCAAAAGGATTGAAAAGTGAAGTTGGCCTTGGTGGGATTTGAACTCGGAACTCGGAACGTAAAGAGCTGGAAGAAATGCTGCTAAGCATTTTGTTCAGCGTGCTCACGATTCTTATTTCCTTACTGCCCACAAGGGGCTACACACAGAGGGGGACAAACACGGACAGACAAACGGATTAAGTCGATTATATCGACTCCAGTGCGTAACTGGTACTTATTTAATCGACCCCGAAAGGATGAAAGGCAAAGTCGACCTCGGCGGACACGATTCTACCGACTCGTCGCCTTTGAGTAGGAATAGCTGTGTGGTAGGTAGCTTGCTTACGAACCACATGATTCCGGGTTCAGTTCCACTGCGTGGCACCTTGGGCAAGTGTCTTCTACTATAGCCACGGGCCGACCAAAGTCTTGTGAGTGGATTTGGTAGACGGAAACTGAAAGAAGCCCATATATATATGTGTGTGTGTATATGTTTGTGTGTCCGTGTTTGTCCCCCAACATCGCTTGATAACCGATACTGGTGTGTTTACGGCCCCGTAACTTAATGGTTCGGCAAAAGAGACCGATAGAATAAGTACTAGGCTTACAAAGAATAAGTCCTCGAGTCGATTTGCTCGACTACAGGTGATGCTCCAGCATGGCCACAGTCACATGACTGAAACAAGTAAAAGAGTAAATGTTGGCACGAGTCCAGCAGTTTTGAAGGGAGTCGTTTAGCCGACTACATCGACCCCAGTATTTGATTGGTACATTATTTTATCGATCCCCAAAAGATGAAAAAGCATGGCTGTTCTCAGTGGGATTTGAACTCAGTGCATAAGGAGCCGCATGAAATACTGTAAGACATTTTTCACGACGTTCCAACAACTCTGTCAGCCTCTCTCCCGAGCAGTAACCATGATAATATTTTCTAATGTTGGCACAATGCCTGAAATTTGTGTGGAGAGGACTAGTCGATTACATCGACCCAGTTTTTCACTGGTACTTAATTTATCAACCCCGAAAGGACGAAACGCAAAGTCGACCGCGGCGGAATTTGAACTCAGAGCGTAAAGGCAGACGGAATGCCACAGAGCTTGTTGCCCGGCCTGTTAACGATTTAGCCAGAACGCCGTCTCTGTAATAATCCTTTCTATTATAATTTTATATTATTTTCTACTGTAGGCAAACGGCCCGAAATTTTGGGGGATGGGGGGCAATCGATTAGATCGACCCCAGTACGTAACTGGTACTTAATTTATCGACCCCAAAAGGATGAAAGGTAAAGTCGACCTCGGTGGAATTTGAACTCAGAACGTAAAAGACAGACGAACTGCCGCTTAGCATTTTCCCCCGGCGTACTAACAATTCAGCGAGCTCGCCGCCTTTCTGGAAGCACTCCGTCGGTTACGACGACGAGGGTTCCGGTTGATCCGAATCAACGGAACAGCCTGCTCGTGAAATTAACGTGTAAGTGGATGAGCACTCCACAGACACGTGTACCCTTAACGTAGTTCTCGGGGATATTCAGCGTGACACAGAGAGTGACAAGGCCGGCCCTTTGAAATACAGGTACAACAGAAACAGGAAGTAAGAGTGAGAGAAAGTTGTGGTGAAAGAGTACAGCAGGGATCACCACCATCCCTGCCGGAGCCACATGGAACTTTAGGTGTTTTCGCTCAATAAACACTCACAACGCCCGGTCTGGGAATCGAAACCGCGATCCTATGACCGCGAGTCCGCTTCCCTAACCACTGGGCCATTGCGCCTCCTTTGCCGCCTTTAACAGTACTTTCAATAATGATTCATAATTTAGGCACAAAACAAGCAGCAAATTGTTTTGAGGGAACCGTTTGGTTGATAATCTTTCTTCTTTTATTCGCTCATCGGTTACTCGATGGATCAGTGTTCCCCAGCCAGTTCAATCCTGGGTCGCTTCTTTCAGATTGGCTATGGTATTTAACGTAATCACTCTTAATGGTGTGAAGCCAGCGGGTTCTTGGTCGGCCTCTTCCTCTCTTGCCACTGACCATTCCGAGCATGATGTCCTTCTCCAGGGATTTTCTCCGCATAATATGACCAAAATATGCCAATCTATGCTTGGTAATTCTAGCTTCCAGCCACAGATTCGGCTTGATCCGGTTAAGAACTTCTCCATTGGTGAGTTTCTCTGTCCATGGAATCCGTAAAGGTCTTCTCCAACACCAAAGCTCGATTGATAATACAAGACACTGGATGGATGGAAGCACTCCGTCGGTTACGACGACGAGGGTTCCGGTTGATCCGAATCAACGGAACAGCCTGCTCGTGAAATTAACGTGTAAGTGGCTGAGCACTCCACAGACACGTGTACCCTTAACGTAGTTCTCGGAGATATTCAGCGTGACACAGAGAGTGACAAGGCCGGCCCTTTGAAATACAGGTACAACAGAAACAGGAAGTAAGAGTGAGAGAAAGTTGTGGTGAAAGAGTACAGCAGGGATCACCACCATCCTCTGCCGGAGCCTCGTGGAGCTTTAGGTGTTTTCGCTCAATAAACACTCACAACGCCCGGTCTGGGGATTCGAAACCGCGATCCTATGACCGCGTGTCCGCTGCCCTAACCACTGGGCCATTGCGCCTCCACAATACAAGACACTATAAGTTGGCTGGTAATTCATTTTATCAAAAGGATGAAAGACAGCGTTGACAACTGCAGAATTTGAACGCAATGCAAAGAACCAAGAGAAAGCTGCTTAACATTTTGCCCGGCAAGATAACGATTCGGCCAGCTCATTGTTTTAAATTTTGGCACAAGGCCAACAATTTTAGCGGGAGGATTTTGCCGCTTATGTTCTTCTTCTTCTTCTTCTTCTTCTTCTTCTTCTTCTTCTTCTTCTTCTTCTTCTTCTTATTCAGTAGTTTTATTTTTTATAGCGTGCTTTCATTTCACTACCGAGCGCAGCTCTGTGTGCCTTGGGTATGTGTTGTGATTTGTTGTGATGCTCTGATGGTTATTGTATGGAAAGTGTTCTGCGTAGGATGTGTGCAGTGCCTAGTAGTGCAATTTTCTGTATGTTATATGTGTTTGTAAGTCCTGGTGTTTTTGTTATGTATTTGTCTGAATATTTTTTTATCATGCCTAATGCACCTACTATGATAGTATATTATTATTATTATTATTATTATTATTATCATTAGTATTATTATTATTATTATTATTATTCCAATCAGGACTCACGCCATTAGCCACAAAGAATAATCTCTAATTTGGGTTTACTCTAAGCTACTATGAATGCTTGTGGCCATTTGAAGATCCACCCACCACCCGCGATAGACTGGCGGTTGCACGGGCGCGAAAGCTACGTTGTTACCCTCATTCCGTAAACGGTGCCTTTTTTTAACGGTTGGAGAGTTGAACCATCCTGGGGTACAGAGGATTCGTAATCTAGACTGAAAGGGTCTGAAAGTATTACCACACCATAGTGGGTTACACCATGGTTCCTCTGCTTTGTGGCAGAAGTAGGAAGAAAGTGTGAGAGAAAGTTGTGGTGAAAGAGTACAGCGGGGTTCACCACCCACCACCGCCGGAGCCTCGTAGAATTAAGTGTTTTTGCTTAACAAACACTCACAATTCCCAGACCGGGAATTGCGAGTGCTTATGACCACGAGTCCGCTGCCCTAACCGCTGGGCCATTGCGCCTCCACTGACGCTTATGTCGACCCTAATATTTGACTTGTACTTTATTTTATGAGGGATAACTGCTGAAGCTGACCTTGCCGAATTTGATACCCGAACGTATCTTTTTCACTTAGTTTATTTTCCAGTAAGTACATACGTGTAAACAATACACACATATTTAGGATTTATTTAGCCTCACTTACTGAAATATCAACGAACAAATCACAAATTCATTCGAACATGCTAGAACTTGCCAGAAAAACGAAAATAAAAATGTCATTATTCATCGACTTTTTCCTTTCTTCTCTCACTTTATATTTAATCATTTCAATGTTCGTCGATTCAAAAATGTTTTTGCCAACAAAACTATGATTTATCATCTAAAAAAACAAAATGGTGTCTCGGAATTATTCACTGTTTGAGCAAGTTAAATACTTGATTTGTTATGACCAAATCTATTCATCAAATTCATTCTATGAGGGCAATAAGTTTACCAGTTCTCATCAGGTCATGTCTACAGGATGTAGTCAACTCAACTTGTATGTGACTTTAGTAGTTGCAGTTTAGAATTTTTAATCCCCCTTTTTATGTTCAAGATAGGAGAGAAACAAACTCTTCACAGGTCTTAATTGATATATTCAATCAAGATATTTTTCCTTATCATTGATATGTAGATACCGACGGTATCAGGGCGTGTATAAGTCTTGAAAAAATTACAAAAATCGATTCCAGGGGAGAATGCGATCGATAAAGCCGTTTTTGTCTTGCTTTCTTCCCTCAACCTGTACATAACTGCCCCTTCCTTATCATTACTGGTACTTTAAACTCTTCGGTTGCATATTTGTGTGAATAAAATCGTTTTTCTTTGGAATAGAAAAAAAGTCTATCTATAAGTGAAGGCGTATGGCTCAGTGTTTAGAGCGTCGATCGTGAGGTTGTGAGTTCGATCCCAGGACCGGGCTGCGTGTTGTGTTCTTAAGCAAGACACTTTATTTCACGTTGCTCCAGTACACTCAGCTGTAGAAATCAGTTGCGATGTCAATGGTGCCAAGCTGTATCAATCTGGAAGTACAATTTCACCATTTAGATTCACTTTTTATCG
The DNA here is from genome assembly GCF_006345805.1 of Octopus sinensis. Taxonomy (NCBI): domain Eukaryota; kingdom Metazoa; phylum Mollusca; class Cephalopoda; order Octopoda; family Octopodidae; genus Octopus; species Octopus sinensis. Next base: position 20,480 of record NW_021826235.1, on the reverse strand, counting down.
TTTGTCATAATCTTTTAGTTCTTTCAGCCAATCCTACGCATTTTAAGGTGGTGGTGTTGGGGTACGGTGGGGGTAGAGGTCTCGGTAAGGAACAAAATTCATCAATAGGTTTAGACTGTCTCGACTTACTTACGGCTAAAATACAACAGCAACAACAACAACAACAACAATACCATCACCACTAACAGAAATAGTAGCACCAACAGCAACAACAACAAAATCATAGTAAGAAGTAAAATAATGGACAACAACAACGGCAGTACGAGAGAGCTCCTATGTGGACACATGATCTGCAAAAAATAGCAGCCAAATTTCCTTCAACTTACACACTGCCAGCTTCCAAAAAGAGGACTCGGTCACCATGGAGAATGAAGTCCTAAATATACAATGTACATATACGAAGACAGAGCGATCATTGATTAAAAAGCTTTTAGTCGTATGTCCGTTTGATCATCAGTGACCTGGGGTTAAAGAGTAGTA
>NW_021826235.1:0-15000 GCF_006345805.1 Octopus sinensis | reverse complement strand
GTGGAACTGGAACCACCACCAAAGAGAAAGGAATGGTACAATAAGAGGACCATAATTTACAGGGTGTTCGTGAACGAAAGAAAGAAAATAGAGATCGTTAACATGGATGGATGAGGAGGCCCTGAGAAGATCGGAGGAGGAATCATTTTCCTGACTCGAGGATCGAAGTACGGTACTGTAGGGTGCATTTTAAAAGTGAGACTGCAGCGAGGAGGATGGCGGTGAAGGCAGTGAAGTCAGAAAGGGTAACACTTTTACCTATGTACTTGAATAGAAGGATCACACGAGTAAGGGTGGAGGGCGTGCCACCAAACGTGGAGGCTGAGTGGATTGTGGCGGCTGTGATCAGCGGCACGAGGAGAAAGTAGATATTCTCCATGCCTCGGTCAAGACCGAGGGCTGGAGAGGCGTAATAGTGGAGCTAAACGTGCAGGCGGAGAGCGAGGTACTGGTGGACCTGGCGGAGAGCATTAAATTGGGAGACGTGATTATGAGAGTGTGGGTGGAGGGCAGAGCTCCACGTTGTTACAAGTGTGGCCTGAGGGGCCACATAAGAGCCTTCTGCCCTCCCCCACCAAGAGAAAAGGAAATCGTTGAGGAAACTCCAAAAGAGGAGGCCCCAAAAGAAGAAGAAATTACAGAGAAGCAGACGGAAAGGGAAATGACAGAGGAGGAGGAGATGCAAAAAGAGTGTGAGGAGGGCAGAAAGAAGAGAAAAGGAAAGAAAAGGAAAACTGTGCGAAGCCCCAACCCACCCCAATACCACCCACACCCTTGGAGACCCATCCTGCCCCCGCAAACAGCAATCCCACCCCTCCCCGCCTACAAGAAAAAACGAAAACAGACACACAGAACATACAAAAGCCCCAGTCACTTTTATGTGTTGTGGGGAAGGGATACTGAGAACGCAAGAAGGCTTTTTGAAGACGATGTATGGCAGGAGTATGAGGACGGAAGCTATGCGGTATTCGATTTTGAACTCATGGGCTCTTTGATGAGCAGTGCAATGAACTACGTATAAATTGTTTTCAGCATTTATGAAGGATGATATGATAGAGAGATATGAGAGAGAAATGAAAGGTGAGGTGAAAACTTTGGAATCGTGATAGGAAACGGAAAGGTAAGTGATGCTGGCGGAGGGGGCCGTTAGCATCGCTTTCATGTTATCATTTTCATTTTAACATTCATTAATCATAATTTTAATCGCATTGTTTTATGTCCCCCATGTTTGTAATGTTCCCTCTTCGTGGCCCCTAGTGGGTAATAAAGAAATAGACCAACATGTGTCCCCGCTACCGAAACGGTAATTATTTCTACGCCAGCTATGTTGTTGTTGTTGTTTTTTGTCTCATTTGGTCTAAAGTCGTATGACAACCACCGTTATATATATTTTGTTTATTCATTACTGTTTTCAATTTCGTTTTCGTCTCTTGTATTCACATCCGTCTTGTGCGTTCACATTCCTGTCTCTACCAAGAAATCTAATGCTTACAGCTTAGTTTTTTTTCTTGGGGCTGGCCGAGTTGGAGCAAATATCAGATTTGAACAGCCGAAATTTGCTATGATGATTCGGTGTCTGACTGAAGATTGAAGGCTTCGAATGATTTGTCTGTGTTCCGTGTTCGTCCCTTCCTGTATTTCACGTTCATTATATATAAAAACATTCATTCCTTATATATATATATATATAATATATATATGTATCTATATCTATATCTATATCTATATCTATATCTATATCTATATCTATATATATATATATACGTATACACACATAGATGTGTGCGCGCGTGTGAACGTGTGTGCGTGTGTATGTGTGTCACGCTGACACGAAGCATATTTAAATGAACCGAACCATGATTGGAATGTGTAATTCTACCGTTGTTCTTGTACATAATCCTATATCTTACCCATACTGATACAAGTTAATCCTTATAACAACACGTCTTCACCAAACAGATTGCATAACCCTAACCTGCGAACGACCCTCACCTAAACCCGAACCACCGTTTCATCTAACCCTCCAATTCCAGTTGGCTGCCTAAAGGCGGCGAGCTGGCAGAAACGTTAGCACGCTGGGCGAAATGCGTAGCCGTATTTCGTCTGCCGTTACGTTCCAAGTTCAAATTCCGCCGAGGTCGACTTTGCCTTTCATCCTTTCGGGGTCGATAAATTAAGTACCAGTTACGCACTGGGGTTTATGTAATCGACTTAATCCGTTTGTCTGTCTGTCCTTGTTTGTCCTCTCTGTGTTTAGCCCCTCGTGGGTAGTAAAGAAATAGGTATTTCGTCTGCCGCTACGTTCTGTGTTCAAATTCCGCCGAGGTCGACTTTGCCTTTCATCCTTTCGGGGTCGATAAATTAAGTACCAGTTACGCACTGGGGTTGATGTAATCGACTTAATCCGTTTGTCTGTCCTTGTTTGTCCTCTCTGTGTTTAGCCCCTCGTGGGTAGTAAAGAAATAGGTATTTCGTCTGCCGCTAAGTTCTGAGTTCACATTCCGCCGAGGTCGACTTTGCCTTTCATCCTTTCGGGGTCGATAAATTAAGTACCAGTTACGCACTGGGGTTTATGTAATCGACTTAATCCGTTTGTCTGTCTGTCCTTGTTTGTCCTCTCTGTGTTTAGCCCCTCGTGGGTAGTAAAGAAATAGGTATTTCGTCTGCCGCTACGTTCTGTGTTCAAATTCCGCCGAGGTCGACTTTGCCTTTCATCCTTTCGGGGTCGATAAATTAAGTACCAGTTACGCACTGGGGTTGATGTAATCGACTTAATCCGTTTGTCTGTCCTTGTTTGTCCTCTCTATGTTTAGCCCCTTGTGGGTAGTAAAGAAATAGGTATTTCGTCTGCCGCTATGTTCTGTGTTCAAATTCCTGGGATCAATTTGCTCGACTAAAGGCGGTACTCCGGCATGGCCGCAGTCAAATGACTGAAACAAGTAAAAGAGAGCAAAAATGAAAGAGGGAATGGATTTAGTATACTGCTTGAAGCAAAGAGCTTTATTGATGACTTGTATGAGAAAATTGGTACAAACGAAAACAAACTCTTCAAAAGCTACTTAAAAATGGAAATATTCTCATCATCATTATAGTGTTGTATACGACTGATGGTGTACCATCAATAGCAGTGGTTCTCAACGGGGGTTCCTATGGCCCTTGGGGGTCCATATAAGATTTCGTAGTTAAAATATATGTGCAATAAATTGGTTATATTTCTACGAGGCACAAAAGACTAACATTTTTTAAATGCAATTTTTAATAGTGATTGATTATAAAAATACGTGATTTTTTATCAAATGGTTATGAGGGGTCCATTCATTTAAAAAAGGAATCAAATGGGTTCATAGGCAAAATTGATTGAGAACCTCTGATCTGTTGAAAGTGGCCAAGTTGATCTAGTGTTACAGATGAAAAAAGATGCTGTTTCTGTTCGCGATTCAGAGTGCAACTAATCAACACCTTGCTGTTAAAAAGCTTAATGAGAAGCTGTCTTCAAGCCTGGCCTTAATGATAATTACTGTTAGCACTAATTAAAGCTTGGGCCTTGTACATTAGCTTGTTCAATCAGTTACGTGAAACGAATAACGGACATTTTGAAACACTACTTCTCTTCGTTGAAGTTAGATGGTTGCCGAAAAGATTCTGTTTGAAATGTCTCTTCCTGCTATGCAACGTTATTGTTGAAATTTTATTTATAAGTCTTGATGACCAATTAAAAATGAAACATTATCTTTATAGGCGCAGGAGTGGCTGTGTGGTAAGTAGCTTGCTAACCAACCACATGGTTCCGGGTTCAGTCCCACTGCGTGGCATCTTGGGAAAGTGTCTTCTGCTATAGCCCCGGGCCGACCAATGCCTTGTGAGTGGATTTGGTAGACGGAAACTGAAAGAAGCCTGTCGTATATATGTATATATATATATATATATATATATATATGTGTGTGTGTATGTGTTTGTGTGTCTGTGTTTGTCCCCCTAGCATTGCTTGACAACCGATTCTGGTGTGTTTACGTCCCCGTCACTTAGCGGTTCGGCAAAAGAGACCGATAGAATAAGTACTGGGCTTACAAAAGAATAAGTCCCGGGGTCGATTTGCTCGACTAAAGGCGGTGCTCCAGCATGGCCGCAGTCAAATGACTGAAACAAGTAAAAGAGAGTAAAAGAGAGTAAAAGAGTATAGAAATAAAGCTTACATAGCTGATAATTATGGAGAATTGAACGGTCTGAATTTAGAAATGCAAAGAAACTATTTTAAATAAATACGCGCAAAGATTGCAGTCAACAACTTTATAAGTGAAATTAGACTACCCGTGACCCGTTGGTTCACCTGGAAAGTCTGATTTTCCCAGCAACGGAGTTTTGTTTCGTAGCTTTTTTTTCTTTTCCAGGTTATTTCGCATGCTTTCAATGAATGTAACATCGAAATCACGCATAAACGGCTCTATTCCCCAGAAAAGTAAAGATTTGGCTGCGGTTTCTTGTACGCCCTGCTACCACATAACAGGTATTTCGAGTCCTTTATCGCAAATAGCTGTTACTTGGTAGTAGGGCGTGCTAGAAATAGCAGCCAAATCTTTGGAGCTGAAATACGTTGAATGCATTCGAAAAAAATTTTTGTAATGGTATTCCCTTGGGGCGATCTTTCGCTTTGACTTTCAGTACTGTCATCCGGTTCAGCTGGTTTTGTTCGTTAATTTCCGTAGAAAAATTTATTTATTTACTTTTGTTTTAGAGTGAAAGAGAGGAGAAAGTGAAAAATGTATGAACGTATATATGAAATGGGCGTGTGTGTGTGTGTGTGAGAGAGAAATAGAGAGAGCCACTTAAACATACATGAGAACACACAGGTTCACTCACTCACAGACACAATCTTTCTCTCTCTCTCACACACACACGTGCACACATACATACAAAAAAGATATACGCATATGTATTGTTGTATGTACGTATACATGACAACACACCCCTTCACTAACTCTCTCTCTCTCTCTTTCCCGCTATCTCTCTTTCTCTCTCTCTTCCTCTCTCTCTTTCTCTTTCTCTTTCTCTCTTTCTTTCTCTCTCTCTCTTACTCTTTCACACACACACGTCCATTTCATTTCTACGTACATACATATTTCACTCCTCTTTCACCTTAAAACATAAGTAAATAAAATAAAAAATTACGGAAATTAACGAACTCCAGATGAAAAGCGAAAGATTGCCATTCACTTGAAAATAAGGGAAAAAACATAAAAATATTGTCTATTTAATGAAAGTTAAAATATAAATACTTATTGTACAAACAACTTACATTTTTGAAATCACATTCAGTTTAAATATTTCTAAAGGATTAAAGTATTGTGTACGTCAAAGAGTTGCATTTTTTCTTAGACAGCGTGAAGACTATGTTTGTGTATATGTCACAGATAGTGAACGTGTGTTTGTGTTGATTGACACGCCATGAAATTCATTATATGTGTGTGTATTCTGTATGTGTGTATGTGTGTTGACGTCACAGACGCCATGTATTTTTCGTCAAGAAATAACAAACAAAAATTGTGTTTAATCATTTCCATTAATAAATAGAGGTCCAACTATCACAAAAATGTGTACTACACTGCCGAAGATAAGTATGAAAATAAATGCGCAAAAAAAAAATTAAGATAAAATAAACTATTTCTGAGATATTTCGATTACACACAAACATTCCTAGAATTTTAGTATTATTGAGATTGAATTGTCGAACGAAAAATTGGCCGAAGAGATATCTGTAGTTTCCATCAATGGATAAAAAAAACTTGCTCTATTATTTGTAGATCTGGGGAGCTACTATGAATATTTGCAACAACTGAAGGAACATTTTGAGGCAAGATTTAACGAGTTGATTAAGCTGAGAATTTTTGACTGGATAAGAAACAACGAAACCTATTTCTCGTGCAAAATAGATCAAAAAAAAAAAAAAAAAGCATTAGCACATCGTAGATTTACAAAATGATGAAGAGGCAAAAAAGATTTTTGAAAATCAAAGCTTGTGTGAAACGTAGTTGCAATGTAGACTGAAATATTCTATATTATCGAAAATGGTTTTAGTGCAGTAAAATAAACTTTAACCAAAACTAAAAGCAGTGATTGGTAAAGATTTACGATTTCTTTTATCAAACTTGGAACCAAGAAATATTTTAAAACTTGCTGCTGGTCATCAATCATAGAAATTTATTGGGTTGTCCGGAAAGTTCGTGCCGATTTATAGTAGATTACCTATCCACTTATTTTAGAACATAGTTGAGTCCATAAAATAGGATTTGACTACACCTCCATTTAAAGCACAGTTTAAGCTATCTTATAACCTGTGTTGCGTAACCCTTTAAAATGGAAGATATGAAAGTTCATTTTCGGCACCTGATACTTTGGGGACCAGACAAAAATTGCTGCAGCTCGGCTGGGATGTGTTACCCCACCCTCCATATCCACCAGATATTGCTCCTTCGGATTCCCACTTATTCAAGTCTCTGCAGAATAGTCTTAATGGTAAAAATTTCAATTCCTTGGATGACGTAAAAAGATATCTTTGCCATGAAACTACCTGAATTCTGGGAAGAGGGTATTTTCAAGTTAAAGGAAAGTTGGAGACGCATTGTGCAAGAAAATGGTTCATATTTGGTTGATGAAAAATGTAATGGCAAGTATTTATTGACCTTTTTCTTTCCTTTAAAAATCGGAACGGACTTTCCGGGCAATCCAGTTTCAATAAATAACGTATGCTGTTTTAATTGCTCTCATTTTGATCGTAGCAATAAAAAAATGTGTCCAATCATAATTATTCCTTTTTTATTCACATTAATAACAATGTAGCTGATTACTCTTTACTCTTTTACTCTTTTACTTGTTTCAGTCATTTGACTGCGGCCATGCTGGAGCACCGCCTTTAATCGAGCAACTCGACCCCGGGACTTATTCTTTTTGTAAGCCCAGTACTTATTCTATCGATCTCTTTTGCCGAACCGCTAAGTAACGGGGACATAAACACACCAGCATCGATTGTCAAGCGATGTTGGGGGGACAAACACAGACACACAAACAAACACACACACACACACATATATATATATACATATATACGACAGGCTTCTTTCAGTTTCCGTCTACCAAATCCACTCACAAGGCATTGGTCGGCCCGGGGCTATAGCAGAGGACACTTGCCCAAGATGCCACGCAGTGGGACTGAACCCGGAACCATGTGGTTGGTTAGCAAGCTACTTACCACACAGCCACTCCTGCACCTTGGTTGTATTGATCAAGCAATCGATCATTAATTGGTTAAATGTTTGCTGATTGAATAATAATAATAATATATGGGTAAACATGGAGAGTGCGAGTAAAATGTATTCTTTTAGTTATAGAGGAATTAAGAACGATTTTTACAGATTTGACCTGATAGATATAGGAAATAGGCATCAAACCAAGTTTAGTACAGCTACAGAAAAGGGTCCCAGCATGTTAGGGTCCTAGCATGTGTACCACTCGCTTCAAACCCAGGCTACGTCCGCTCCGATAATCAGTGGGGAATTGGTCAGCGAATCCTCTGCGACTGTCGGTTATCGACGGTAAGAGGAACTGCTACGGATCACGCTATTCCAACATGTGTATGCATGTGACTGGGGGACCACATGTGAAATTGAATTCCCCCTGGAAATTCTGAATACGAACGCTACAGCTCAACAGTGAATGGCAACTACGGCTACCGCGTCCACGCTATCCAACATGCTTGCTCTCCCAGTGGAGTATTTGTCAAATTTGCCAGCTGGACTTTGAAGCTGCTGACAGAAGCATTACTGTTGTGCATGCTAGAAGGTTAGAGCCGACTGATGGATGTGGTCAGCATTTTTGAAGGACATGGTGAACTTGGTCGGAGCCGGCTCAACTCACCGCGAGTGAATGCCACCACAAGTACACATAAGCGGTAACAATATCGAGTTCGGACACATGAAAAGTATTGTTGAAGATTATGGAACCGTTTCTTTAAGAAACGGAGCAAATACTACAAAGGACTTCGACATTCTAACGATTCTGCTAATTCAGGGTCTCTCAACCATTTTTTAAAAACCTATGGACTTCCTTTGATTAGTACTTCATTTTAATGGACCCCATAGTCATTCGGTGTTTAAAAACTTGTTTTAATGATAATGCTTTCAAAATTCGTATTTTTGCTTTTCACACATTCATTTGTGTAGCTGACTTATGTAAAACATTAGATAAAGAAACCTAGCTGTTTCTTTCAATAAATTCATCTAAAGCAAAGCTTTTTCATGGACACTTAATATATTACTACCAGTCTCCAATTTAGTATTTTGCTAGCGTGGAGCCCCTAAAATCTTATACGGACCTCGGTTGAGAAGCAGTGTTAATCCATCATTCTGCTTTTTCTCTTTTTAGGAGTAAAAAAAAACAAACAAATTCGTTTATATTCATTTTGAGTTTAATTACGAAAACTACCTTAATTACAAACGGGTGCAATTTGATGGGGTGCAGGTTGTAAACAACCAAGTATTTTGTAGGGGTATTTGCGAAAAGGGAAGGCGAGACACTGTGTTATAGTGTCGGATGAATTACGTAACCGTATATCTTCCGACACACTTTGGATTCCGAGTTCAAATCTCACCGCGGTTAACTTTGTCTTCCATTCTTCCATAATCGATAAAATAAAATACTAATTATGTGCAGGGGATCAATACAATCGATTACCCTGACCCTGCCCTGTTTCCGTTCCCGATTTAAGTGACAATAAAATACTAGCCTAGAGTTAATACGACCCTCCTGCGTCAGTTGTTCTCACAATCACCATAAACATCTTTCTACTACTACTACTACTACTACTACTACTACTATACTACTACTACTACTACTACTACTACTAAAATGACCACCACCACTACCACAACTACTACATGTAGCAATTGTTTTTATTTTGTTTCATTTCTACTTATTACGGTTGTTGCTGTTATTTAAACTCTTCTGACCCCTGATTTAGCAAACTTTTGATCAAAGACATCTCAGCCATGACCATCTCCTCCGATCACTTATTTTTAGGCAGTGAATCCAAAAGTGCGCCCGTCCATCTTTTTTCTTTGGTTCGGAGATTTGTATGTTGTGTGGTTAGTGGAGACTTTTGCTGCTATTTCTAGCATATCGAGTGATAGCATAGTGGCTCCAAAATTGTCGTTGTCATGACGACAGTAAATATTAATTCAACATTTCTCTTTTTACCCTTCTCCACTCTTGTTGTTGTTGCTGTTATTGTTGTCAGTTTTAATATAGATATACTTGCTTAACCCCGAGTCAGGCCTGATGGAAGAGACAGACCCATAATCAAAGGTATTTCCTGCCATGACCACCTCATCTTCTTCCTCTATGTAGGGAACCCAGCATCCTTTACATTATTCAACGTCACCTTTTTCACCAAGACCGTAGGGCATAAATAGAGGGAGATTTGGCATTATTTCTAGGATATAGACCGACAACCTAGTGGCTCCGTAGTAGTAGTAGTAGTAGTAGTAATCTATTTTTTATACGTTTCTCTAATATGAGTTGTTTGTTGTCATCGTCGTTGCTATGATCTGTTGCTATGATTCTTGCGGTTGTAATTTATACTCTGGTATTGTTGTTTAGCCCCGAGGTGGGCCTAATCGAAGGGACCAATAATCGAACGCATTCCATCTCGTCATTTTTCTAAGTGCAGGGAAATCGAGGATTCTACACATTATCCAATGTGTCCCCTTTTCCTAAAACGATAGGGTATAACTTAAGGAACATTTTACTCCCTATTTTTTTGACTGATTCAGCGACCAGATAAATCTTTCTCTCTCTCTTTACTTGTTTCACCTTTAGTCGAGCAAATCGACCCCAGGACTTATTCGTTGTAACCCTACTACTTATTCTATCGGTCTCTTTTGCCGAACCGCTAGATACGGGGACGTAAGCACACCAGCATCGGTTACAAGCGATATTGGGGTGACAAACACGGACACGCAAACACACACACACACACACACATATATGTATACATATACATATATACGAAGGGCTTCTTTCAGTTTCCGTCTACCAAATCCACTCACAAGGCATTGGTCGGCCCGAGGCTATAGTAGAAGACACTTGCCCAAGGTGCCACGTAGTGGGACTGAACCCGGAACCATGTGGTTGGTAAGCAAGCTACTTACCACACAGTCACTCCTGCGTCTATATTCCTTCATTTGCACCTCTTCTTTTTCTTATGTGCAGGAGAAGGAAGAATTCAATACATTATCCAACGTGTCCCTTTTTTCCTTAGAGGGTATGGTATTATTTCAGGAACATTTTGTTACTGTTTTTTTTTAACAAATCGAGCGACCAGGTAGATCTTTCCACCATCTCCGTCTCATCCTTTTCTTACGTGCAGGTGAAACAAGGATGCTATGCCTTATCCAACATGTCCCCACTTTTTTGCTAAGACGAAATGATATTATTTACGGAACACTTTGCTGCTATTTTTCTTAACAGATCGCGCGACCAGGTAGGTCTTTTCATCATCTGCGTCTCATCCTTTTCTTACGTGCAGGCGAAACAAGGATTCTACGCATTATCCAACGTGCCCCCCCCCTTTTTTTTTTTGCTAAGACGAAATGATATTATTTGAGGAACACTTTGCTGCTATTTTTCTTAACAGATCGCGCGACCAGGTAAATGTTTCCATCGTTTGCGTGTATCGTATTTGTTGTGTCGCTACCATCATATCATTTCTACAGGTAGAGAGCTGTTGTTGCTAAGGCTGTGGTTGATGTTACACTGACAATGCTATCACTGCTCTTACCTTTATACCATTATCATTAAAGGTGTGTTGCTCTTGTTATTCCTGTCGTCGCCGCCGTTGATGTCATCGCTGATTGTTGTTGTTGTTGTTGTTGTTGCCGTTGCTGGTTGTCGTTGCTGTGGGTTTTTTTTGTTCATCCTACCTGTCTCGGTCTCTGCTGTAAACTTTTGCTGTCTGTAAGTCTGCATGCCTGTCTGTCTGTCTGTCGGATTGTCTGTTTGTCTGTTTGTCTGTTTGTCTCCGTCTGCCTGCCTGCCTGCCTGTCTGTTTGAGTGTATCTCTCACCCCCCCCCCCCACACACCACCCCCATACACACACGCAGACAACATATACACTCATACACACATAGAAAGAGGATGCAAGACAGCCACACACCTGCTTATACACACACACATACATATACACACGTGCACACACACGTGCACGCATGCATACACACTTATACACACAGGTACACATATACACACGTACATAAGAAGACGTTATCACTGTCGTTAGCAACAAGTAGGTAGGTGAATGTCAAGATGTGAAAGAGAGAGAGCGAAGAAGTATGAAGAGAAAGAGAGAGAGAGAGAGAAGTATGGAGAGAAAGAGAGAGAGAGCGAGAAGAAGTATGGAGAAAGAGAGAGAGAGAGAGAGAGAGAGAGCGAGAAGAAGTATGGAGAGAAAGAGAGAGAGAGAGAGAGAGAGAGCGAGAAGAAGTATGGATAAAAAGAGAGAGAGAGAGAGAGAGCGCGAGAAGAAGTATGGAGAGAAAGAGAGAGAGAAGAGAGAGAGAGAGAAGAAGAAGTATGGAAAGAAGGAGAGGGAGTGAGAAAGAGACAGAGAGAGAAACCTGAGTGTAATCAGACTTAAGAAAGTTCAGGGAGAGAGAGAGAGAGAGAGAGACGAACAGAGTTGGAAAGAATGAGTGAGAGGGAGAGATAGGGAGAGAAAGGAAGAGAAGGAGCAAAAAAGAGAGAGCGAGAGAGTGGAGAGAGAGGCAGAGGGGTGGAGAGAACTAAGTGTAATAATACTTAGGAAAGCTCAGAGAGAGGGTGAGGCAGACAGAGTTGGAGAGAATGAGAGTGAGAGAGTGAGAGAGTGAGAGAGAAAGTGAGAGAGTGAGAGAGAATGAGAGGAGTGAGAGAAAAAGAGAGGGAGAAGGAGAGACGGTGAGACAGACTAAGACAATAGACTAGACAAAGTTGGAAAGAATGAAAGAGAGGAAGAAAGAAGCAGTGAGAGAAGAAAGGAAGAGAGAGGGAGCGAGAGAAGGAGCGAGAGAGAGAGAGAGTTGGAGAGAGACCTCAGTGCAGCCATACTTAAACACGCTGAGAAAAATTAAGAAGGAAAAGGAAAAGGAGAGCGAGGGATAAGTGGAGACAAGAGAAGAGGAGAGGGAGAAGAAGAGAAAGGTGACAGTAAGGCGGAGAGACCGAAAGTAGAGGAAGGGAGAGAAGGACAGGGAGAAAGTGAAGATAGAGAAAGAGAAAGAGAGAGAGAGAGAGAGAGAGAGAGAGAGAGGAAGGAGAGGAGAGGAACGGAGGGAAGAGATAAAGAGGTGGGTATGAGGTAGGAAGCTGAGTGCACTCATACCGAAGGAAGGTGAGAGAAAGAGGGAGACAAACTAAGAGATTTGAGTACAGTCACACTTAAAGACAGACTTACTTCGATATTCTTATTGGTTGGCTTCTTCGTCATAACCTTCAATAGCCGATCATTGCCCAGCCGTTATACAGCTTACCTGTACCCTGTGGAGCTCTGACATAGAACAAAACAAAGAAACACACATACACATACACATACACATACACGCACACATACACGCGCATGCATGCATGCATGCACGCACATACGCATGCTCGAACGTGCATACACGTCTTGCATGCACACACACACATATACACGCACGTTGTGAAATACGATGAAAATACTGATGCATTGTGTCGGCATAAAAACAATACAAATAATGCAAACACACACACACACATTAGCATCGGAACCCACGTACGCACACACACACACACACACACACACACACACACACATATATATATATATATATATATAGAAAGGAGCTTACACATACACACACATGGACAAAGGCACGGATGCACACGCACTTCAATATCTATAAGCACTCACACACGTAATCATGCATACAGAAAGACACGACACACGCATATACATAATTCAATGGTTACAAGCACACACACACACACACACACACACACACACACATACACACGCACGCGCGCACACATGCACAAACACACAAACACATATATGTAACTGTGCACATATATACACTAGCACCAACATACGTGCACTAACATATACAAATGCGCATCTGCACACATGAAATATAAGACCAGCAGAGCCACATTGAGAGAAAAACAAAAAACGAATATTGTAATATTCAGTACATGTAGACCGAGACAAGGCGGGACCTCATTTTTTCTTTCTCATTTTCAATCTCTGTCTCTCTCTGTCTCTGTCTGTCTCTCGCTCTCACACACATACGCGTAAACATTTCTATGGATATAGAGAAAACAAACATTCAGAGACATACTTGTTTATATATATATATCTAATATATATATATATATATATATATATATATATATTAATATTATATATATATATATATATATATATATATAGATATAATATATAATATATATATATATTATATATATATATATTAGATATCTATATATATATATATATATATATATATATATATATATATATATATATATTATATATATATATATATATATATCTATATTATATATATATTATATATATATATATATATATATATATATATATATAAGTATGTATGTATGTAGTATGTATAATTTTTAATTCAATTCCGTAACCAATAGTTATAAAAATAAAAACACGTTTTCATCCGTATGGTATATAAACACAGGAGCAAAATAAAGATCATTAACTACTTAAACATATAGTATACGGTAAAATCTCTGACATTACAAAACCCTTACTTTACTTTTAAAGATCACAAGTATAAATTCGCGAATAGCATCTTACCAAGACTCAACTATCCAAATAAAATGGATATCGACATTAGATAAGATAGTATCCAAAATTTGGCTAGCTTTACATTTTCTCCTTTGGAAAAATACCAATTCTGTATTTTTTTAATTTTTACTTTCTATCTCAAACGGAAAAAAAGTTGTTTTATCCTGTTTGATGTAGGAGTTGTTTATCATTCGCACCCTAAATCTCTTTCAAATGATGCCTTCAATTTCGTTTAAAAGATTTTGCCAATAAAACTTCAGAAATTAAAACTATATATCCTAGAAAATCTCTTCTTTATTATGAAAATAACCTAAGGTTTAAAAACAAAAGCAAAATTTCTTATGTTTATTGCAATCATAGTAGGGGTACGAAGGATTCTGTAGAGATTGGTTATTTTCTAGGTTTATATACCTTAAATATAGTATGCACCAAATTTACTAACATTCACAATGGCCTCTACAGAGATAATGGTTATTTAATGCACAGAATGTTTAGGCGCGAAAAATAAAACAAATCCCTCAAACGTATTCTGCAAATATTTTCACAAATCTTAAAGAAGTCTAATCAAAATTTAACGATTGGATTAAATTTTTTGTTAGTAAATTGTAATGTTGTTACTTGCACTCTCACAAAGCACCATTCTAATCTTCCAAGAAATCCAGAATTAGCAAAATCCAATAATATATTCCTAAAATGCTAGAATTAATTTAGATAACCTAGTTAAAAATATATGCTTACATATTTCGTACATCTTATCTGATAAAGCTAAGCACAATGATGCTCCACAACAGAATGGTTTTATATATTCCTTTCCTCTTTCTCTCAACATCCAATTCTTCCCTTATATGAAGTAATCTACCCAGTATTCATTCTTTATGAGTGAAAAAACGGTATGGACGATTTGTTCGGAGTCTCGCATACCATGTACGCTTATGAGGATTTACTTTCCAATGAAACTCGGTTTTTTCTCAAACTTTTTCTCAAACCTGTTATAATGTGATACATGTCTTTGGTGTGGTAATTGTACGCGGCTGAAGAAGGCTTTTGATCTACCTATTATATCAATTATGCATTTATAAGTTGTTCAATAAAGCCCGAAACATATGTAACGCAAAATCCTTTGCGTCCTGTTTTTCTTTTG
>NW_021826234.1:0-36043 GCF_006345805.1 Octopus sinensis | reverse complement strand
TGAGTTAGTTGGAAAACAATATTTGGTCAAATTTTTCAATTTACAAAAATTTGGAAAACAATATTTGGTTACAGAGACTTGCATATTTGGTTTCAATTTATGAAAAACTGAATAAATTTACATTATCACTACAAGGAAAATATCAGACAGTTTTTATTTTGAATAAAAAAGTAATGACCTTAAAACGGAAAACCGAATTTTGGCGATCATCTGTAGATAATAATATTGCATGCTTTGCCGTTTTACAAGAGTTTCTCGAAGAATCAAAATCATCATTGGACAATACAGTTCTTCAGGACATCAAAGATCATTTGATTATTTTGGACGATAACATTGCGAAATATTTTTCGGGTAAATTTGATGACGATTGGGTTCAAAACCCATTCAAAGTTAAAGTAATACCAGCAAATCTAACATCAATTGAATATGAACATCTTATTGATTTGACATCAGAATCAGCGTCATATCAGTTATATAAAAATGAATCCCTTTTTAATTTTTGGAGGGGATACATTTCAAAATATCCAGATATCTCAGAAAAGGCTATACGTAAACTATTACCTTTTCCAACGACTTACTTATGCGAGTCTGGGTTTTCAATATATACATCCACCAAAACAAAATATAGAAATAAACTTAATGCTTCCGCTGATATGAGGATACAGTTGTCAACAATAACTCCTAACGTTACACAACTATGCTATGATAAAAAATTACCTCAATGTTCACATTAAAATTGTTTTTGGTTATTACTATTATGTTTTAAGTGAAATTATAATAATTGAATTGGAGGGGTTCCGCAAAAAATAAATTAGCCCAAAAGGGTTCCGCGAGCACCTTAAGGTTGGGAACCACTGCTCTAGATAATGTGATTTAATTCTGAAGGCACAATTATGTAATACTAGCTCGGCAGCTCGCTTCGCTCACCGCGACCTAGCTCCTGCGGAGGGCCTGTTTCATCAAACAACTATAAATTTATGTAGATGTATAAGACTACCTGGTTTAATGTAACCCTATTCTATCGCCTGTTGATAAACGATGTTTGTCGTCCGTCCTTCCTTGGCATATATGAATAAATTTTCTCTTCTGCCTACCCTCGAGCATCCCACATACAGCTGTCCATGTGAAAAGCACTCACTCTCTAAAAATAACCCAACTACCTTTAATGACTGTCCCTGGGCCTTGTTTATTGTCATTGCAAAACTCATCTTCAAAGGAAATTGCAGCCTTTTAAATCTAAATGGTAATTCATCAGTAATTATCGGAATTCGTGAAATATAAACATCCTCACCTCTATACTTACCTGTTAATATCGTCGCCTCTATTACGTTAGCCATCAAATTTTTGATAACTAACCTCGTTCCGTTGCATAATTTAGGTGGCGCAAGATTTCGTAATAAAACCACTGGAACGCCTATCTTTAACTTTAAAAGATGATTCCGCATTCCAGAGGGATCTAAGGAGTTTAAAAATTCAATCCGGTTGAATTTTTAGAAAATAACAAAAAAAATAAAAAAAACAAATATAAAATAAATAATTTAAAAACAAAAAAATAAAAAAAACAAAAAAAAAACTTTAAAAATTTGTAAAATAGTATAAACAAAAAAAATCTCTGCCGCCACGGCAACAACCTGTCTAATTTTTTTAACAGCCAATTAAGATAATGCTTAAAAGCCTTTATAGTCCGGAGATTTAGCTTAGTGACCTTGATTAGACAAACCACTGGCGGAAATGGGGCAGGCGGAAATGGGGCAGCCGGAGATGGGGCAAGCGGAAATGCGGCAGGCAGAGTAGCAGCAGCCAAAAAAGCGACACACAAAAAAGATTTAATTAATTACCTTAAGCTGACCGTTTTTTCTTCAGCTTCGTTTTTCCTCCTTCGGTTATCTATTTAAAAAATTATTTTTGAATAATAAAAAATATTAGGAAAAAAGAGGCATACAGAAAATAAATTCTATCTTTACGAAAAACTTCTTTTCTTAAGGTCGTCTTCCCTCCTTCGGTTATCTATTGAAAAAATTATTTTTGAATAATAAAAAAGTTTAGGAAAAGAGGCATACCGAAAATAAATTCTATCTTTACGAAAAACTTAACTAAATAGTTAATATTTTTACGCAAATTCTTCTGATTGCGCTGTCAATTGGTGGTAAATTGTGTTAATGATTGTGCTAATGTGGTTTCAACTATCAAAGTGTTTTTCAAAATCTGTTAATTGCACACTCTATTCAAGGTCGTGCAATCTGTAATTGCACATTCTGTCAAAGTCAAATATGATAATAGCTTTAATTTTGATTCATGGTCAATAATGATATATGCATTTAATTTTAAAGAGAAAATCATAAAATGAATTGAATTTCTTTATCGCGAATAATTGGGAGTTCATCATTGTTAATATTCTCGCTGTCGTTTTCATCAAGGATATTCTTAATACGTGAGATTTTTGCCTCGAAGGTTTTAATGGACCTCATCATGAATGTCGAGGACATTAACGTTGTTCATTTTAATCAAATGCAGAAAATAATTTTTTGATTTTTTGGCGGAAAGGTTTTAAGGACCTCATCATGTAAGTCGAGGACATCGTAGTTGTTCATTTTAACCAAAATGCAGAAAATTTTTTTTTAATTTTTTTTGGGGGGAAGGTTTTAAGGACCTCATCATGTAAGTCGAGGACATCGTAGTTGTTCATTTTAACCAAAATGCAGAAAATTTTTTTTTAATTTTTTTTGGGGGGAAGGTTTTAAGGACCTCATCATGTAAGTCGAGGACATCGTAGTTGTTCATTTTAACCAAAATGCAGAAAATTTTTTTTTTAATTTTTTTTGGGGGGAAGGTTTTAAGGACCTCATCATGTAAGTCGAGGACATCGTAGTTGTTCATTTTAACCAAAATGCAGAAAATTTTTTTTGGGGGGAATTTATCTTTACTTTGCCAATTTGAAGTTGGTGTGCACACACAGACAGACAGACAGACAGACAGACAGACAGACAGACACACACCATACCATTTTATTATTAAGAAATGCGCCACACAAGTGACATGAAATAGATTTGAATATAATTGCTTTAATACTTTTCCAGAAGAAACCATATATGAAGCAGCATCAGAAATAAGTAAATAAAAATTTTTCCTATCAACATTGAGTTTGCGAATGACGTTATCAATAATTTGACATATAATCGCGGAATTGGGAGCTGTATTAATTGCAATACAATCAATTAAAAAATATCGGCAACGAGGTAACTAGCTTCTAAAGCTCTTTGAGAAACGTGAAGTGTTTTAACGAATGTGGCACTTTGAGTCTCCTGGGATTTTAACATGTTCTTGAAATATGATGATTTTTTATCTCTTAAAGAAAAGTGCATAGTGGCTAAATGCCTTTTCATCTTAGACGGCACCATCCCATCATTTGAAAGAATTTTACTGCATACAATATACCTTGGTAGTGGCAATGCACAATCTCCATTCTATGTAAATCCATAGTTCAAATATTTTTCAGAATAAATTCGTATTTTTTTGTCTTTTTTATTCGCCGAAGATTGAGGATGTGAACCACCAAAAAATTGCTCATAACTAACTATTTTAATTTTAAAATTTTTCAAGTTTTTTTGTCTTGCACATTGCTGATAATGCAAAACGACTTTATGTTTTTTTTATTTGCAAGATTTACAATTTAGTTGGATCTTATATGCAGGTAACACCTTAATTCGTCAAAAACAGTCACCTTCCTACCCCAAAGGATCTCCGTTTCATAAGAAAATCTGATTATAATTCCAATGTCAATTCTAGACACTTTATTAACATCCCAGAATCACTTACCAAGCAGCTTGTTGTTAACTCGTGGAATTCTAACGCAGAGGTCCGGATGGTCTTGACATCCACCATTTAAAAAATCTGGGTCCAAATGGCTTTCTGGCTCTGACTAATTTAATCGAATACTCGATCAACCATGGTTTGGTTCCTATTCTTTGGAAAAAATCTACCATCATTCCTATTCCAAAACCAAATCGAGATACCTCTGACCTTTCTTCTTTTCGACCTATCTTTTTGATTTCAGTGGTTTCAAAAATAACAGAACGGGTAGTACTGAGCATCATAAAACCTTTCCTCCCATTTGCTGAATCTCAACACGGCTTTCGTTTTTTGCATTCTACTTCCACCCATCTCTCAAGACTGACACAATTCATTCCGGATGGGTTTAATAATCATAATCCTCCTCAAAGAAACATGTTTCATACATCTGTAAAAAATCCCAGAAAAAACTCAATGTGCTTCGAGCTATTGCGGGGACGTCATTTGGGCAGGATAAGGAGAGTCTAGTAACTGTATACAAGCAGTTTATCAGGACAACTATGAACTACGCTGTCCCTGTTTGGGGCTCCTGCTTATCTAATGCAAACCTTGAAAAACTCCACTTCAGAGAACTCAAAATTCAGCATTACGAATTATTACGGGCTGTCTAAAAACGACATATACTGACCACTTACATTGGGAATCGAAAATCCTTCCTATCAGAGACCATTTTGAAATGCTCGGGCTACAATTTCTTGAAAAATTCCGAACGCCAAATCACCCCGCCTACTTTCTCTGGCACTCCTCTAATAACAGGAAAATAATTCCGACTCTCGCGGACAAAATCCGCATGCTTAAACCATTTCCTCCGGACAATAACCAGAAGAGAATTCACGACTCGGTAGCTACGAAGGCAATCAGATGTCTTGGAATAAACAAGCTTCTGGGACGCTTTCCGCCACCAATAAACAACAAAAAATCCTCCCTCTCGAGAGAAGCCCGAATGAACTTGGCCCGTTTCCGTTGTGGCCATTATACATGGCTACGCAATTATCGTCGAAGAATAAGCCTTGCTAAATCCACGCATTCTCACTCTCTCAGTGACCTTTTCACGTGTCCAGGCACATCTTCTGCTTCCTCAAAACGCCGGATCGCGATCGGGGATCTTTGGGAGCGTCCGACATTGACAATTTCGTTCTTGTTAGCCACCCGTTTCCTTCAACTGAAGGGGCCGGGGGTAAATAAATAAATTATATGTATAAATCGATATTTTAGAAATATCCTTATGCGATAAAAATCTTCACATAAGCAAGCTTAAATTTAAACTAGTGTACCACGGCTTTTTGATAACAATTCTCACTTTTACTCGGACTTTTCCGAAGGATTTTCATGGCCAGTAAAAAATGAACGCTAATTTGCTAGTCTGTAAATCTTTTATATTTCGGCAGCCTTAAATCAAAGACTTCTAGTTCCATTAGGATAATTTTATATTCATTATGTGGTTGATTACTAAATATTTTCTAATTAATTGGTGTTTTTGTTAGTTAAAAAAGTCGATTTTTTTATTTATGTTCAAATCCTAAAAATTGACTTAACACATTTTTTATGTCAGTGGAATCTAAAGGTAGTATAAAAAATGAATAATTATTACAGTATTATTCTGCTATTATACAAATTGGGCGAAATACAGGCCAGGGGGGTTTGAATTTGATGACAGCCATTTAGCAAACCTCTGTACGCATATAATATATGCATTCTGCACCATTGATGTAAATAATCTTTCTATTATTTCAAATGACAATTGGTCTGACTTGCCTGGAGGTAATTTTTTACATCTATATTAGGTCAATATAACGATTTTCATAGAATCACTTCTCTTAAACGTTTGAATCCTCGTTTGAAAATCCTGCTTTCTGTCGGAGGGTGGAACACACTGCTCAATGAATTTACGATTGTATCAAGAAGCGACTCTAATGCAAAAACATTTGCTAAAAATACAAAAGACTTTTTAAAGAAATACAATTTTGACGGATTTGACATTGATTGGGAATTTCCTCACAATCAAAAACAAGCGTACAGTCGACTTTTGAAAACTATGAGCACAGAATTTCAAAAAGGCTCAAAAAGATATTTGTTGACAGCAGCTGTTTCAGCAGGAGTTTCGACAATTCAGGTTTCATATGAAATAAAAGAAATTTCTAGGTTAAATATTTACATTTTGACAATTAGATACCTTGATTACATCAACTTAATGACTTATGATTTTTACGGTCAATTTTCGAACACTGTTGGCCATCATACAGGATTATATGGAATAAACGATGCTGATACTTTCAACACGGTACTCAGATTAAATAAACTCTAAATTTACAGGATTATGTAGTCAGATATTGGTCTAAGCACGGTGCTCCAAAGTCAAAACTACTCATCGGGTTACCAACCTACGGACAAGGATTCAAAACTAAATCAAAAAATCCAAAAATTGGAGATAAATCGTTGGGGGACCTAGCGAAGGACCAATAACAAAAGAATCGGGAATTCTAGCATATATAAAGATACTTTTTATCTAAAAAAATTTTTAGTATTCTAATCAAGGTTATAATGAAGTTTGGGACGATAAGCAAAAAGCTTCTCATGGAGTTAAGGACTATCATTGGTTGTGATATGAAAGTATCAGAAGTATTAAAGAAAAGAGAAATAAATTTTGCTTTACCTTGTAGGCAAAATATGTGAAAGATAATGGACTAGCAGGGATGTTTGTGTGGACTTTAGATTTTGACGATGTTAATGGAAATGAATGCGGCCAAGGACAATCGCCCTTGATATCACAAATAAAAAATCACTGAATATTAGATAGAGCCATGTCTTAAATAATTATTCACTCCTAGTCTTAGGAAAAATTCTATATAACTAACAATTAATTTTTTTGGACAAATACATATTTTTATTAAAATCAAATATTAAAAAAAATTTTCCAATTAAGACTAAGTTGAATAAACTTTTTATCAAATATAACATTGGTAATTTTTCTGTAAAAAAATTCTTAAAATAAAATTGAATGATTATTACTTCTGATAGTATAAAAAAAAGAACTACAGAAAGTAAATAGAACAATAGTGGTTTGAATATTATCGTGAAAAACTGCCGCAAGTGCAATAAAACACTCAAAGAGAATATTTCATTGATATTTTTTCAAAAAGTTTACCAACGATCACCACTTCATTGAATATGTTAGATTTCCTAAAAAAATTGTTGAATATATGACTGGGAAAGGAGAAATAACTATCCAAAAAATTTAAAGAGAAACGAAAATACTTATTTATCTCAAACGTTGCGAAGATGCTGATTTGTAAATTATTGAAATCTTGACTATGAAAAAATTGCATTTGATATTATTCAAACATATTTGAGAATTTCGAAAAAGCTTTTTTAAGAATTGGATTTTAAATTTATTTTCTTTAATTTAAAATCCCGATATAGTCACTAATAATTACATTAATGATTCAAGCTTCAAAATGACAGAAATTTTAGATTCAGTAATAACCAAAATTTTTATACGAAATGTGTAATAATAAATTTAAATAAAAGATCTTTAATCTTTGCATAAAACTATTAAGATACAAAGACTTTAATTTTATAATATTTTTTGGGGAAACAGTTTGTCTATTCTACCATTTATTTTTATTAATTTCATTTTTATTTTTATTAATTTCATTTATTTTTTATTCGACATATTTATTTTTTAATCCTATTCCAAGTAGTCTTAATAATTTTGTTCTCAATCGAAAAGAAATTTTCGGAAGACCGCCAGACGATTTAAATTAAAACGATTTAAATCGTTAAAGTCAGAGACGAAGATCGTTGTGTGGCGATACAATGGTCCGACAAGGCAGCGGAAAAAATGGTTAAGAGAAGAAAATTGGCTAACGATGTTGATGTATATGAAGTTGAAATTAAAGTACTACGACAAGTCTTTGTGGATTCCAATATACACACCAAAAAAAGGAATTTGAACGAACACATCGACGTAAACATCTACGAAGTGGTGGAAATTCTAGCATCCGGATAAATCATAATAAAATCTGAAACAACTGGAGAGATCTTCGAAGGAAATTACAGAAAAATCTCCATAATTCGTACATTATAAATTGAGAATTTTATTTTTATAAATGGGTTTACGATTGGTTACTTTACTTTAAAAATAAAATTGAAATAAGGTTTCTGCAGGATTTTTATGATAATTTTAATAACAGTCGTTTCCTCTCTCTGCTGTGATAGTTTACTCAATCTCTTTAGCTGATGTTTCCTTTTTGGACTTTTAATAGTCTGATTAAATGGTTTGATTTTGTTGGGTAAGTAAATTAGCAAAAATTTCAAATTAACCGACTTATTATCACTATCCAATTATGGACAAATGGTTTCGATGTTAGACAAATTGGAAACAATTTACTCCTTCAGTGCGTCAATAATTTCGTTTGACTCTTTGAAGCGTTTTTTGGCCTTCTAGAGGCCACTGCTTTCCAAAATTCTTGATTATTGTTTCAAAAATGTGTTCGTGTTCCTTAATTTCCACTGGAGATCATAGTCAGAGACGATTTTAGACAACTCCTCGACATCCCGTATCCTGTCTTTAACTGTATTACTGCCAATACTAACTGTTATCAATACCAAAGCTGTTTCTAATCGGTTTCAGCAGAAATAAGCACTTCTGAACACTTGTTTTCGATTTGGTTAAGTTTAGACAATAATTATTGTGGTTTAAGTTTCTATTTGGTAGTCCATGTATATAAACTTGAAATAGTTGGTCTCGTTACTACGGGAAGGAATGTTATATAAAAATGTCCAGAAATAAAAACACTGTGGGATCCGAACACTTTAAATAAGATATTTTTAACGAGACACTTAAAATTATTTTTTGTACAAAATTAAACACCGCAAACGCTTTTTCATAATACTTCTGCTTAGGCATTTCATTCGATTTTTACTCCTATAGTGGATTGGTTACCGCGTTAGTATCACACTGAGAGGTTCTTGGTTCTATTCCGTCTCGGGGCTCCGATTCACATGGTGATTACTCGATGCATGGCTCTAGCGGAACTCGACCCAATCTGGTCAACGATAATGGATACTTGTCCTAAAATAATGTGTCTCGGAATGTCCCGGATTATCATATTTATTATTATTAAGTAATGTGGGATTGTGATCAACTATACAATTATAGAAATTAAACAATTATAAAAACAATATTAAATGTCACATTCCAAGGCTGCGAGGTCAATGCTTAAAATGCAACAAACTTTTCATTGGAAAAAATTATTAATAATAAAAAAATAAAACTTATTATATAATGAGAACGTCCATAGAATGGACACGCCGTTGAATGGACACTAGAGATAGCAAATTCTATAAATAATTGATTGAAAATGCATTTTTTAATTAATTAAAATATTAATAGTTAATATTTTTAATTATTTTTTTTAAGCGTGCAAAATGGGTTTTGTGAAACTGCAAGCTTCGGATCTAAAAATAATCAAAGAAATTCAAAGTGCTAAGTAGAATCACAGTCATTGCCGTCTAACCACAAAAACCAACAACATTTAGAGATCATGAATTTTTGACAATATTAAAATAAATAATTAGGTTAGTTAATAAGTGATATTCGAATTTTGAGTGAAAGACAAAAACAAAATTAGATGATTGCCAGGAAAGTAATCAAAAGGCTAATGGTCAGGTCAACGGCAACACTCATCTATCCTTGCGGCCATAGTCTTTTGGCAGGATACCGGTACTCGGATTGGTCGCCGGTGACCCTTTCCAAAATTGTGTTTAAACAATACTACTTAAATGAAGTTAATAGCAATTGCATCACTTGTGCAAGTTTGCCTTTAATTCTGACTAGTGCATGTAACAATAAAGAAAAGCGGAAACAAGAAATATCAGAATAAATAATTAGGTTAGTTAATGAATACCGTTAGAATATTTTTTCTGTTAAATTCACTTGTGCAGATCATATTATTTGGGATCGGGTGGTCATAGAAGTTGCAATCTAATGTGAGTATAAAAACACACCAAATTCTTCTTTCATAGTTAGTGTTGTCTTTTGATTTTGATCTAATTTTATTTCCACACTGTTGTCGGCTAATAAGATATTTGTTACATTAATCACTGTCGTAATTCTTATATGAGAATAACAAAGTATACAGTGTGGGTTGGGACCCGTTTGTGAACATGCACATTTTCTGGTCTTTATAAAAACTACACAGTCAGTAATTTAAAATACTAAAGCCTGACAGGACGACTGATTTTTGGCGACTGAAAGATTGTTTTTGATGGCATGTGACTTTAATGTTAGAATAAGATTTGTACAGTTGTGATAATGCGGATAGACGTGCAAAACTATCTACATTTACGTAACGAAGATTATCACAGTCATAC
Organism: Octopus sinensis; assembly: GCF_006345805.1. Taxonomy (NCBI): domain Eukaryota; kingdom Metazoa; phylum Mollusca; class Cephalopoda; order Octopoda; family Octopodidae; genus Octopus; species Octopus sinensis. Next base: position 25,819 of record NW_021826234.1, on the reverse strand, counting down.
AGATTTCTAATAATTCGAAATATTTAAATATACATATAGTATAATTTATCCAACCCATCAAATGAGTTGTTTAGTATTTTCTTTAGCGAGTCTCCAACACACTTACTAGTATTAATAAAATATTGATTACAAGTTTTTCAAATTTTCTAGATGGGAGAATATTTCTCCATTAGGAAATGTAACATTTCTCTTAATGTAAATAAATGTTGAATCTCCCGAGGCATTTACTCGATTGAAAATACAGTTGTATAAATTAAGAAATCTTTTAAAATAAGCAATTCTTCAATTACCCTCCTGTCAAATCACAGTCTTGTTGTATCACAAAGCAAACAAAAAATAGGACAAGTGTCACCATTATAATTTAGGTCATATTTTATTGTAAATAACTCATTGGTTAGACATTAAATTGATATATTTATTAAACTGTTTTTTGTTAATATATATTACTTTGCACGTATATTTCGAGGCGTGATGAAAACAATATTTTTTAATCCTGGATGTACAAATATTTCACCTCTCGAGCATTTTGGACCAATCACTGGACACTAATATCAAGTCCGTAAATAAATCACAATTATTTATAAATTAAACAAAAATTGGCTAACTTAATACTATTTATAAGATATCGCAAATAAGAAAATTTGTGAACTTATATAATGATAAGTCGATGGCAAGCACATCATATGTATTCATCCTCCCCCCCTAAAATCTAAATGTTTTAGAAGATTCTAAAAAAACTTAAATTAGTAGATTATATTGAAGTAAATCCAATTTAAATTATTTACTGCATCCGCCTTCTAAAACTTCCAAATAACGATGGCTATTTAGTCCATCCTCTAATGGAACACTATACCTTAATAAATAAAAATTTTTTGCTGATTTCTCAAAATGATTCTCTAATCCAGCTAGTCTAAAGTAAATATTCACATTCTACATTTTTCACGTTTCCTACTCCACAGCAAAAAGTTTTAAATCATCAATTAATAAAACATAATTTTTAGATTTCCATCAATAAAAATTTTTAAAGACGTATAATTGTTAGGTTATTTGGAATTTTTAGTACATAATAAGCAAATAAAATAGTTGATTTGTGAATTTTTTTAATTAGCGTTTTGTATAGATCTCTAGGAGTCGTCTAAAATGCCGGTTTGTTTCTTGATATCAGGCTTATTAATAAAGTCAGAATAAATAACAAATAGGTTAGTTTACTCTCTGATTTAATGAATAAATACATTATGAATTAATAGCTTATTGTCCACCCCTATGATTTTAGGAATCTTAAACTAATAAAATTTGGAAAAATATCTTGAATTTACTTCAAAAGACAAATTTCTGTTAAAATAAAAAAACTTGTTTAAAAATAAAAATATATTAAATCATCAATTCATAAAATAATATTAATAAAAGTCCAAATAAAAAAAAACCAAAGAAGTAAGAATTAGTAATTGGAAAATTGAAAAAACCAGTATCAAAAGCACATCAAATATTTATTTTTATTATTTAAATTAATACTTATTTTTATGATGAAAATTGAAAGTTTAAACAGAATATAAATTTCGGAGATCGGTTTGATGATCTCGAAGAAGAGTCACGAGAGACGTGAATCTAGCTGGCTTTTTCAACGCATTTCGCCCGCGATATTGCGCGGAAACTGCCTATCTATTCGTTTCTATAGTAATTATCCTTTCTAAAGTAGCTGACATTTACACCAAAACAAAAATTTAAAATATTTTAAAATAAAAATATTTATTAATACAAGTTTTTAAATTATATTTTTTTATGGAAATACTTTCATTTTTAACGTGGTCGTTGTTGGTCCTTGTTGGTCAGAATATTAACAATCCTCATTGGTCATAAACAACTCAAATAGTCAGTATTTTTGTCAACCTATCTTATCTTTTTCTTTCATTTTATCTCTCCATCTATCATTTCTTTTCTTTCATTTTATTTGTCCTTCTATCTCTTCATTTCTTTATTTCATTTCTTTCTGTTCATCTTTCTTTTCTATTTCTTTTTTATACCTTTCCATCTTTCTTTTCTATTTCTTTCCTACGATGGCTATTTGCTCTTCGTGCAAAACTAGCAACGATCGGAAGAAAGGTAGATACTGTTCTGGCTGCAACAGTTTCTTCCACCTTTCGTGTGTTCGACTTTCCAGGCGCGTTTTAGCTTCTCTCATAATCTGGAAATGCCCTGTTTGTCGTTCTTGCAGGCCGGTCCCGGCCAACAGTCCGCCGGAAATCCCTGCTGAAAGTCCATCTCCGTCAGCCGAAGATGCTTTAAGATTCATCTATTCTTCTCGCCGTAACCGCCAAATTCCGGCACGGATACCGAAGGCAGCGAGGATTCAAGCTGCTCTCTCTTTGTCCACAGCTATAAACCGCGCTTTGTCATCTAATGACCAGTCTGACTGGTTACTCCTTTTTGGTTTTGCTGTTTTCGGTATTGGGATCCAACCCTCCCGGCCCGACAGCGAGTCTAAAAAACTTTATCCCGCATCGATTATTAAACAGCAACTCGCCCTATTCGATCATTGTACTTCTCTGTTTCCCTCCCAGTTCGATTCCCTCCACTCTGACTCTCACAAATGTGTCGCCCTTTGTGGTTAACATTAAAACTTCCTCCGATTGCATTTACCTCCGTCGTAAGGTGAACAGCAAGCTGTTGGATGGCGATGTCCGTGGAGCTGTCAGACTTGTTGCCTCCTCTAACCGGCTTTTGTCCCCATCTCCTTCCGTTTCGGCTAATTTGAGATCCAAGCACCCCAGTCTTCCAGTAAACTCCCGCACCGAACCCGCTATCGATACGACCGCCCTTCCGCAACTGCTGGTTACCGCTTCACAGGTTGAGAAGGCACTGAAAAGTTTTTCCCCAAGCAGCAGTGGGGGTATAGATGGGCTGAAGCCCGGACACATTAAAGACTTGACTTCACCTCTTACTGCTGAGGCAGGCCGTCTCCTCTTGGAATCTATCACCAATCTCTGTAACCGTCTTATCGGTGGGAATTTACCGGATTTTGCCCGGGCGATTTTCTTCTCGGCTAATCTCACTGCTTTGGGTAAAAAAGATAACGGGGTCAGGCCGATCGCCGTGGGTAATGTTTTCCGCAAATTGGCCGGAAAGCTCGTTTGCCACGTTGTGATCCCCGAGTTGGTCCCGAAATTTTTGCCAGTCCAATTGGGCGTCGGCGTCAGTGGAGGGTGTGAATCGGCTGCCTATGCCGTAAGAGAACTTATGGATTCTTCATTGGAATATCTTTTAGTTAAACTGGACATATCAAATGCGTTTAACACAGTGAGACGGGATCATTTGCTCGAGACCTGCCTTTCTCTCGCCCCCTCCGCTTATCCTCTGGTCCACCTTTCGTACTCACAACCCAGCCTCCTCCTGTTTGGCGATTCCTTTATCGTCTCATCGACCGGAGTGCAACAGGGAGATCCCCTGGGGCGTTTCCTATTTGCTATGTGTGTCAACTCCGTCGCTCATTCTGTCCGCTCTCCGGTAAATATGTGGTACTTGGACGACGCGACGATTTGTGGACCTCCCCGCTCTGTCTTAGACGACCTGCGGAGCATTATCCCGGCCCTTTCATCCATCGGTCTGGAGATAAACTCAAGCAAGTCCGAAGTCCTAAATCTGAATATTCCTTCCGATTTTTTTGCCGAAACTCTGGACGCCCTGGAACCTATTCTAAAAGGCGCGCGGGTATCAGAAACAAAGGACCTTGTAATCCTTGGTTCGCCAATTGGTCACGAGGCCCTCTCACAAACGCTCATCGCCAAGGCAAGCAATCTGTCAAACATGATCGAACGGCTTTTCCTCATTGATGCCCACGTCGGGTTTCTTTCTTCTGCGTAACTATTTCTCTACTCCGAGGCTTTTGTACACCCTAAGGAGTTCTCCTTGTTTTCGCATGCCTAATCTGTTATCCGATATCGATTCTATCTTGAAGTCTGGAGCCGAGTATCTGTGCAACATCCATTTCGACGCTCTGGGGTGGCTTCAATCTTCCCTGCCTGTTAATCTCGGGGGGATTGGCCTTCGTTCGCCCGTTTATCTGGCTCTTCCTGCCTTCCTCTCGTCCCTGGCATCATCCCGTGCCCTCACTGACATCGTTCTCAGAAACCTTCCCGAACGAAAAGTGTCAGTTGATCACGTGGCCGCTCTGGACCTTTGGGATTCTGCGTATACCAAAAGACCTGCCGACCCATCCGTCCAGGGTCAGTGGGATTCGATCACTTGTGACACTCTCTCCTCTGTCTTGCTTCAGAGTTTCGATCAGCACAGGCTGGCCTGTCTTCGTGCGGGCTGCAGTCCGGGCAGTGGGGCCTGGCTTGACGCCCTTCCCCTACCGAACATCGGGACACTACTAGACGGCGACTGTCTCAGAGTCGCTATTTCTCTGCGTCTCGGTTTGAAGATCTGTGAAATTCACAAGTGCCGCTGTGGGGCCATGATCGACCAGCACGGACTACACTCTCTTTCCTGCAGACGCAGTGCTGGGCGGGCACCACGCCACACAGCCTTAAATGACGTCGTCTTGAGGGGTTTCATCGCTGCCGGAATTTCATCAATCCTAGAACCGGCCGGGCTTGCTAGGGGAGACGGAAAAAGACCTGACGGTCTATCCATCTTCTCCTTTGAGTTCGGCAAGTCGCTGATTTGGGACGCGACATGTTCAGATACTTTCTCTGAACCTAATCTTCCCTTGTCAGCCGTCTCAGCCGGTTCGGTGTCCCTTAGAACAGAAAAGCTTAAGATTGCGAAATATAGAGAACTCTCGGAGCGATATCTATTCGCCCCTGTTGCTGTCGAGACTTCAGGGGTCATTGGGGAAAAGTCTTTGACTTTCCTCTATAAGCTCGGACGTCTGATCTCTCTGAAGAGAAATGACACACGCGAGACGGGCTGGCTCCTTCAGAGGATTTCCCTTGCCATCGTACGAGGTAACTGTTTCTCCATCTACGAAGCGGGGAAGTCCTCTAACTAACTTTATCACATTTAATTACATTGAAAAAAAAAAATTACCAAAATTTATTTTAGTAACATATGGGCCAGCGAGGTTGTCACCACTAAACGGATTACAGGAAAATTATTTACCATAGACATATTGTTTTTAATGTTTCAATTTTTTCGGATGTACTTTCAACAAATTTACTGTTTACTCGAGAAGAATTGGATATATTTTCTTAAGAAATTTGACCAGCATAAATAATATCTGAAATTTCTTTCAAGTTCTTAGGAGGATAAGATTTCAAATATTCTTTAATTCCAAATAGTAGCGATCTATAAAATAATGAGAAAATGACCTTTTATATAATGGTTTCCTTCTTTTGCAGTATCACTTTCTTCAATAATTTCGCTCTCAGTTTCTTCTTCACAAACATCAACATGCATAATTAATGGATTTCTTTGTTCTCCAGTCTCACCTTCCTCAGTAATGTTTTTTCCAAGTTTAGAAACAGTTTCTTCTTCAAAGACATCATCATAAATAATTAATGGGTTAGATCCTTTAATACCGCGGTATCTATGAAATGGAGTATCACCTAAAAAGTTTGAAAATGTGACAATTTAACCTGTAGAAGAATGTTTGGTTAAATTGTAGAAATATACTGCCTCTTTAATATGCTTTGTCCAACATTTTTCTGAAGATTCCGACATCATTTTAGATAAGCTTCTCGTAATCGTTTGATTGATTTAAGTTGTTCCGCAACTTCTTTCCCACTTTTATTTCGCAAATTCTCTGTGTAGGCATACTTAGAATAAACGTCGATAATTGTGAGTAACCATGAATTTGACTCATCACCGAATAATTTCCCTTTTTATTCCAACCTCTGATTCATAGACAATTATTATTTGTCATAATTTGTGCAAAAGTAAAATTTTTTTAAATTCTTCCACTCCTAGATTTAATCATTTAAATTTCATGTCAGAATTGAAATAAAGTTGTACAGTCGGACCTCGTTATGAGCCAGACCTCGGGTATGATCCATACTCGGTTTATGATACAAACTCTATTTTTGAGCCACATTTTTTGAAACTGCTTGCTTTTTCCTAAGGGGTTTGTAAAAATCAATTAAAAATAGACCTCGTTATGAGCCATCTAAAAATTGCTATAAACTAAATATTTTGTAATATAATTATTTTTATTTTATATATTTTATCGTTTATTTTAAAGAATTTTTTCCTTGTCACGTTGTTATCTTTGTTGAAGTATTTTCCACTGTTCTATGTTTTCTAGATGCCTAAAATGAAAATTGATCACGAAAAAAAACTCGAAATAGCCCAATATATTAAACGGAACCAGCTTTCAGAGCGCAGAATTGCGGAAATTTTCAAAGTTAGCAGGGCTACAATTTCACGTATAAAAAAAAGATTTCCCTTTTCTTGACAATGGAACTATTTATTCTGATTTATCCGAGTAAACTAGTAATTCTGAAAAGCTTAAAAATCTCGATCTTAAAGTTTTCGAAATTTTTCACGAATTGCGACTTGAAAAAGTTCCCTTATCTGGACCGACCATTAAGAAAATTGGGTCGATGGTCGCTTCAGTCGCGATGGTCATTAGCCTGCTTCTATGCTGCAGTTATCTTGGAGAGAAACTGGAGCCTTTAATTATCGGCAAATATCGAAACCCTCGGTGCTTAAAACAATTCAATCCTGATGTTTTTAACGTCATGTACTCTTCTTCTAAAAATTCGTGGATGACAACTGAAATTTTTAAAAGCTGGGTTTTTAAATTAAATACCAGAATGCTTTCTGAAAACCGAAAAATATTAATGTTGTTGGATAATGCTAGTTCTCATAGACTATCCGATTATTCAAACATTGAATTTTTATATTTACCTAAAAACACTACATCGTTAGTTCAGCCATTGGATATGGGCATAATTAAAGCACTGAAGACAAATTACAGTAATTTACTTATCGAATTCGTATGCATTTGTGAAAATAGAAGCAATTTTTTGGAAGCAATCAAAAGTTTCAATTTACGGAATGTGATGCAACTAATTTCTGAAGCCTGGGCCAATGTAACTTCAAATCAAATTCAAAATTGTTGGAAAAAAATTTTTGAGTGTAGATGGGAGGAAACAATAAATATCAATTCGAAGATTTATACGGACATGACAGAAATGGTGAACGAAGTCTTTGTCGAAGATTGCTTGAAAGCGAAATAAATTTTTATAATGGTCCTGAATCAACAGACATCATAGATCCACTGACTCTTATTAATAATATGGAGGAAAATATATGCAAACTTTCTCCAGAATTATTAAATGATTTCTACGCACGCTAAGGAAAAAATAATGATTAATTTACGGGATAAAAATCGTTTTGGAGAAAAGATTACGCATTTTTCAAAAAAGTATAACTTATGAACTGTTTCTATCTGTTTCTTGTGAACTATTTTTTACTTAAAGTACTGTTAATTAGGATTATTAGCGAACCTCGGTTTATGATACAACCTCGGTTTATGAGCCACCAAGTGGCTCAAACCGAGGTCCGACTGTATCAATTAATCAATTTACTAATCGAACGAAAATTACTTTGTAATTAAAATTGACAAATAGAAAAGATTATTTAAGAATTTTTGTTAATCTTCCTTTGAGTCGTAGACTTTTGATTTAAGGCAAGGTATGACATAGTGAGAATAAAGTGTCTGACTAGGTAGTTCCCACTAACCAAGGGATGTGACATAATTATTACAAAAGAAGCAATTTTCTGTCATGGTATTCCATCAGAATGTTAAAATCCCAATTCTCTTTCATTTCTTTTATTTTACACCGGCTTTAAAATAAACATTTTAAACCCCAATCGAAATATGTTTATCCAATACTTAGTATTTGTTTATGACAGAATTTGACATTGTCGTTAGTAATATTCAATAGGCTTAATTGTTATTAAAAATGGATTTTATAGTCAAGCAACAGTCACAACTTCCACTGTATTGACATAAAATGGCGAATTCGCCAAATTCAATAAATCGTGTATTAAAATTGAGACATCCCAAACATCTGTTTGGTATGAAAATCGATAATTTTTGTGATAAAATGTCAGGGAAACAATTTTCTTATCGCTAAAGAAAATAAACTGCGAGTATCAGTTGACTTGTTAAATGAATAAGCTTCTTTAATGAAATACGACGCGGAAAGATGTCGAGACATGACGGGTCAACGGTGTAGTTGCCTCAAAGAAGATATTAATTTTAAAAAACTTATTACTGAACATACTTTTTACAACTTGATGTGGGAATATCCGAACAGCTGCAAATTCTACCAACTCAGACAAGAAACCTCATCAAATAATATTTTGGATCATGTTGACAAACAATGTTAAATTCTATTGTAATTGACAAGGAGATAACATAGCAATAAACAGAACTTTGTATCGAAATAAAAATTGAACTAATCTCAATAATATAAAAATTTCACTAAAAAGTTTTCTCCATCTCAATAAAATTCTTGAAAAAATATAGACATTTCCTTGCATGCAAGCATTAGAAAATGAAGGAGAAAAAACAAAATTTACTTAAGGTTTTGGACATGAGTATTTTTTAATATTTCGGATTACAAATAATAATTCTTGGTTTTTTCAAAACGGAATATATAGATCTAGACTATAACGTTACGTTTGCAGTTGAAATCGTTTAGAACGGAGTCATACGAACTTCATAAAGAATATAATATCAGTCTATCTTATACAATATCAGTCTGAATTTTCAGAGTTACTAAATTTTAATTAGAAATTAGCACAAATATGATGGCTAACACTTTTTTTTCCGACGACTTCGGTTTTATAAAGCTCACAAAAATCCCACTTTTCCGGAGAAAGAGAAAAGTCGGGGCAACACTTGATGACTTTAGAACCATATTTATCAAATCACATTTTTAGACTCATATTCCTCTTTTTGACCAGACCTAAACAAAAGTCAAAGGAATAATCTCCACAAGATTCATCGAAGTAAACGGAATATTCAACAGTATTGAAATGAGTACTGAAAAAATATTGTCGTGATGTATTCATGACAGTTACTTCAGGATTACTAGCTCACTGAAATCACCAAAGGCTACTTGACTGGATGACGAATGTTCGAGGTTAAATGGAATTTATATATCGATAACTGTAGCACGAACTACATCGTCGAAATACTCTCGTTTGACACTATTGAATTTAAAATAATCAATTAGTGTAATTAAGAGATACATACATGCCTCTATACATGGCGAATAACTACAATCACACTGTATCAATGATAGAAACGTATTTTAAAGGTGAATCTGAAGATACAACAAATTCCACACGCAGAAACGCGTATAATTCATATGAATATCCAATGAATTTTATTCCCTTCCAGCCTATCTATTCATGTATTCAACAAAATAAATTGATTTATATGTTAGATCAATCACGAGTCTTCTATCAATCTCGAACTGATCAACATTTGGATAAAGGGACCATTTATCTAGCAAATCAATGTTGGTTGGTGATCCCCAAATTTGATTACTTTTTATAGTTTCCCTCAATCAAAAAACAGTGCAAGAAAGCAGCGATAAAATATATAAGTCGATCGCCAAAAAATCGCAATATGAAAAGTAGCTTGCCGGTGAAAAAGGTTGGCCACCCCTGCGATAAACAAACCAATTCGCAAAACCGAAAATTTTAATATATAAACAGATTATAGGAATAAACTCAAAAAATACACATGATGAATTTCCAGATAATGTAAGCATTAAAAAAATTACATCTCAGATTATTCCTTTTAAAGCCATTTACATAAAAAATAAAGTGTGAGAGGTCTTAACTAAGCAATAGAAAGTGTGAGAAAATCCAAATAATGAAATTAGCGATGAATCAAATGTTAATAGTTTAGACTAATTAAAAAGTGTTAAACAACCAATTCTCAAAAACGAATGACGAGTTAATATAGTTTAGAGTGGTTATCTGGAGAACATTGGAGAATATATGTGCAAAACATAAGTTTGAAATGGTCCGGCCGGAAGAATCCCTAATGGATTGGTTTATAAACGGAACAACGGAGTAAGCTTTGCCGAGTGTGCCCATCAAACTGAGAATGACCGCAGAGCCAAGCGCTGGCTCGAAAAGGAAGAAAATTGACTGAGAGCAAACGCATTAACTTAATCACTCTTATTTACCACAGGATTATTTCCCCTCTTCTGTACTTTTCTTTGTTACCCAACAGGCCACATAACAAGGAAGATAACTCGATGGGAACGTAGTGGCCACTCCGCACTTTATCTAGCAATCTGGCTTTTCCCAACTACATAGATCTATTGAGAAAATAAAGTTGGTGAAATGTCCCGTGGTGGACAGAGTCCCTACACATTCTTCGACCACATGACTCACCAGCTCTCGTCAGTGTCTTATAAACTAAACACACTGAGATTTTCCGTATTTATGTAGTAGCACGCAATAATGATCGAGTTGGGCATTTCCTTCTCAATCTGTGCTCGGTAACTTATCAAGGCTTCGATAGTGTTCCGTATTTCCACGGCGGTCTTTTGTTCCTGGTCGTATTTCCTTGAACTAGTAAGCACGGTTAATGAAACTCGATCATTGCCACAATGTCCGAGTTGGCGAGGTTGATATATTTATTATAACACGTGGAATATGCGTTGAGGGGAATCAGAGATTTGTTGATGAGGTCGATTAGTCGATTCCGTAATTCCTCTACTTTGGGCTCATTCGATCCAACACTTTCTAGCAGAGTAAATGTCCAAATAAGGGATTCCCCTGCTCGTAAGATAAGATGATCATTAACACTCTTTTGAAAAGAGAAAACATCGACACTATCAGAAAGAAGTTGCACATAACGAACTACAGATTCCTAATAAATAAATCTTTTATTCCAATTTATAAATTAAATATTCTATATACTGGTTGTAGAAATCTATAGGGCTCTACGTTGATTAGTTTTATGTTGGTAATAAATTATTCAATACTATAATATTATTAAAATTTATTTCAAATTAAAATGAAATCGTGTTTGATAAATAAATTCTAAATACCAGATTATCACTTCTTGTGGACTGACCAGAAATGATTTTTAACGTTTTTTTATTTATAATAAAAAATTAGAACGATTTCCACAATACTTCATTAATATTCTCATTGATTTCTTTTTTATTAGGCTCTTCAATTATACTTATTTTTTACCTCAAGAATGCTTATTTGGCATTTTTAATTTTCTTTGACACAATTTCGGTTATTTTATCCTAAAAAATGGACCTCAAAATAATTATTCTGAAATAAAAACGTTTCATTTTTAATTCAATTTTTGTAGACTATAAAAACTCAACGATTTTGGGATTAGTTTTGTCCATTGGGCTCTTTTTTGTACTATTTTGGTCAAAGCATATACTATTTGGAATATTTCTCATACAACTGTGCATGTTTCATTATTTAGAATTTATATGTGCCAATGTTGCAAAAGTGTATGATTTTTCGAACGAATCGTTTCTTTTTACAAATGGAGATTACTTTTATGCGATGGGGATAGCAATTTTTGAATATTATGTTTCTATTTTCTTATTTCCCGGTTTTTCATCTTTTTTATATTTCCAAGGCTTTAGAGAAAATTTTAAAAATGATTATTGTTTATTGTCAATACCCTAACACATCAGCACATCTTCCTCCTCCGTTTTATTGGTTACAACAGGCTCATTTAAAAATAGAGAGAATGTTATTTGTATTTTTTTATGACCAGGATAAAAAAGAAAATAGTTACTTTATATATAATCTATCCAAAAATAATAACAAGATTCTTCTATTCGTGTTTAAAATTATTTATAAGGTTTTTTGTTAATTTATTTTTATTAAAGTTCTAAATTTCTTCAAAAAGTAAAGTTTTTAAATTCTTTTTCTGAATTATATAATTTTATTGGAAATGCAGAAGAACCAATTGTACCACTTCAAATGAGAAGGTTTTGATATTTTTCAGAGAGTAATTTTTAGATTTATTCATTAAACTGTTTAATTTCTAGATTTTATTTAAAAAATAAAATTCTTTAATAAGTTGATAATTAAAAAATCCTATCACATTTATTAAATAAAAAATTGAGATTTACAAATTAAACTCGACATCGATGATGGGAAGTAGGTTGCTCAATCCCTAAACTTCAGAGAATTTTATCAATATCTTTTATGTCGGAAATATTATTTTATATTTAATAAAATAATAATGTAGATTGCACTTTTATATTCAAAAAGGGGAGACTCCACGAATCTTCCTCCCATCTTCTCTGTAAATCCTCTAATAAATACAATTCAACTCTTTTTGCTAATTAAATGGCTAAAAGGAATTTTTATTTTATTTATTATGTCACCAAGACACGTTATAATGGAACTAATTAATCTGTGATTATGTTGCACTTTGAAAGCGACCTCATCCTTGTTTGGTAATCTTCCTACGAGTCCACACAAAACCGTATCTGGCGGCTAATCGGTTTGCAGCATTTTTATGGACTTGGGAATTTTGTCTGGGATGGTTTGGTTCTATGAAAGTATATCGTCCTGGTACGAGGATCTCCCATGGGTAGAGGTTCTTTTGATGTGGGTATTAGGTTCCTCCTGGGCGTTTCGAGATCCAACTGACTTGGTGGAACAGATAAATCCACGCTAAATTAGTTGATTAAGGATAAAAAGATTCCATTTTTCAACTGTATCATACCAAAAGGACTCATCGGTCTACGGCCAGGGAACGTTGACGAGATTTGATTCTAGCTGGAAAGTTGTTTCTTTTGCAATAAAACCAGACCAATTAAATCCAACTCGTGAAAGATTAGCAATCCAAAAGTTAAATAGACTTGAATATATCTTTATCAATCTTTACGACTCGATCACATCATACGAAAAGGAATCCCACTCTTATTTCAGTTTAAAATTATAAATCTAAAATATGGATTTATCAGGTAATAACAAAGATTGTATAGCTTTGTAGGTCCTAAGAATGGGAAATAGATTTATTAAGTGCCTCTAAAGTTTATATCTCAAAAAAGTTAAAAGAAAACTACGAAACTTCAAACAAAATTTTTGTTTTAAAAAATATCGAACTTGTAGAAAGGGCCTAATAAATTATCAAAAACTGAAAATCGTTATGAAATTTCGAATTTTGGAAATTCGGGTCATCTAATTTGAATTGGATTCCTGAAAATCTTAAAAAGAAAAAACGAAACTTTAGCCAAAATTATTTTCTTAAAAAATCTTATGTAGTTAGAATTAGAAGTCAAAAAAATATCAAACTGGTTGAAAGACTCAGGTAGATTATTAAAAACTGAAAATCACAATAAAATCTCAAATTTCAAAATTATATTCTTTTATTTGGGTCATCTAATTTAAATTGAATTCCTGAAAATCATTAAAAAACTGTTTTTTCATGTTTTTAATGAGCTATTTTTTTCAAAAAGAATAAAATATAATTTTTTGTGAGTTAATAACTAATTATATGATTCATTTGATCAATTTTTATTGTTTTTCCTATTTTAGTTCTTTTAAAGAATTCAGAAAATTCAACTGATATTTTAAAAATGTGAGCTATGTGTTAATAATTTTAACAGTATATCTTTTTTCCTTCATTTATGTATTAGAGATATTGTCAAATCGTTTTAGGTGGTTATATTCGAAGAGAATTTGCTTAACTTGCTTTCGCAGTGGTTCTCTCGGGCAGTAGCATAGCACAAAAAAACTGATTCTTGTAGATTCGTTTTTGTTAAAGTTTTTTGCATTTCCTTTAGCATCCTTAGTTTTATGTCTAAGCAGGTTTAGATATTATATTTCCAAACAACATAATCTGTAGCCATGTGGGTTTTCTTCGACATAAAACCATTCCTGTCAAAATTTCACGATTTAGATTTGGCAAGTGATGTATGTGAAGTGTTTAACACTTTTTTTTTCTGAACTTGATCCTCATGTAAGACCATTTGTCTGGGTACTTTCTTTTCTTGATGAAAGAGTACAGACTATTACTTGCCAACTTTCATATCTCCTCTTTGAGCCGTCTCCTGTTAAGCCCGCAAAGGTCTTTGTTGACTTTTTCCTGCTACTTTCCTCGTAGATTTCTTTGGATTGCTTAGAATCAATTGGATATTTTTAATCTGAGCACACAACTAAATGACAGTTCATTTATAAACCTCAACAGTTGACCCCACTACGCTCTTAATATTGGCAAGATTTTTCTGTAGAAAACTTCTGATTTTAATTCTCACCAATCAGAAATCATATGCCACGGGCCTCCTCCCGAATTTTGCTTTGGCAACAATCACTATTTCCCCACTTAATGCGACTTTTCACAGTCATGTGCCTAGAAATAATATTAAATTTTTGTTCAAACTATCATGATTCTTATACATGGATTTAAGAAATTTAAATTATATTATTATCGTTTAATTTATTAAATGGTAAACCTAAAAATTTATAAATTCACACTTTTAATTAATTATGACGAGTCGCACGTTCTTTTGTTGTTCTTATTTTGCTGCAAATATTAATTTTTTATTCATAATTATTATTATTTCTATTCAAGGACTTTATGCATATTGATATTTGCTCAGAACCTTCCATGAATTAAAAAAAATTGTTGGTTATGAGTTTGTTTTTACAATATTGTGATATGTATTATTCCTTAGTTTATGATTTAATAATATATTATTTTATTCACTTTGATGACTTTTTTTGATGACCTAATTTTTTAAATTCCAATCGTCAAATCGATTCTAAATGTTATGTATAATTTTATTTTTCAGACATTTTTTAATTTATTTTTCTATTTTTTTGAATCAACATTACTTAATGATTATTAATTAATGTTTGCTATACTTTATTCTATGCCGAATTTTCATTTCATAAAATAAAACAGTTGTATTGTTTGATTCCCAGTATTTATTTTTTGGCTTATCTGTTCTAAGTACAAATAAAGTAATATATTGTCAAATAATTTGAATTTAAATTTAATTGAAAACAATACTAAAATTGATTGTGTGGTACTTTTCAGAAATAGTTTCTGGAGCTTTACGCAGGATAGCGTAAGATAAGGCACAATTGGTGTATTCGTTTCTTGTCTTTTTTTTATTTCAACGAAGTATCTTTCGAGAAATTTTGCGATCAGCAAAAGAATAACATATACAATGAGTTCAAAAAAACCGGTTTTATAATTTCTCCAATTTTTTTAAATTTGTAATTCTCGGAGAGTAAACTCGTATCCCTTTTTTTAATTATTTATTTTTTAAGAGATATTTTGAATTTAAATTTACAACGCGCAAAAAATATATACAGAGAAATTCCTACAAAATGTGTTCTTTTGCTGCTGCAAGTCAGTGTCACCATTACTGTATTCACACGCACATTTGTTCTAAAGGAGTTTTGATTTTCGATTTGTGGATTTAATTCGTACTGAGTATATTCCTTGATGGTGAATTGCCACAATGTTTCATTTTATTCGTTGTTGAAATTTTTCCTTATAACATTATAACAGTTAAATGAAATTAAAAAAAATATTTATTTGACAAAAAGAAAGACATTAAATTCATTTGATTCCTATTAGGACACTGTTTTTCTTCAGGAACTGCGTTTATATATGGCACGATTGATATGTTTAACACTTCTGTCATGTCTTGCTAACAATATATCTTTTGGTTTAATTCCATTGTAAGTGAATTAACCCATCATATGCTTCTTCGGTGTTTGTGCTACGTTATCTCTGTGTAGTCGTTGTTGCAGTCGTTGCTTCCAAGGACCTCTTTGTTTGAATTTGTATTTATTTTTACACGTCTTTCGGAAAAGAAAATTAATGAAAAGGATAGTATCTCATTTGACCTTAATCATTATAATCATTATAATTATATATTTTTACAGAGAATATTGCTTGATAAAGGATGGCGGCAGATGTTGCTTTTTATTTGTATTTGAAATAATTTGTATAACATTTAAATGAGATCAAAAATATTTATTTGACGACAATAAAGATAGTTTTTTGAAAGATTATTGAAGTATCTTTGTCTAAATTAAAATTATCCCTATTTGTCGGTAACTTAATTTTGCTGCCAATGAAAAACTGTTTCTACCAAAAGTTCACTGTTTACCGAATGCATCCAACGTCTGCATATTTAATACATGTACTTATTTTTGCAAGCAAAAATTTATTTTCACCAACGTGTTTAAAAATATTTTGCTACAATAGAAACATTAATATTTGTTTAATGTTTTAATATAGAAATCGATTTTTGATCCAATATTTATGTTTATTAAAAATTTGTATTTTGCAAAAATCTTTACTACATCAATTTAAACGCATTTAAAGATGAATTCAGTTCTCTAACGCTGTAACGATCATATTTTGACAATAAAATGTTATTTTGTTCACCAAAACTTAGTCATAAGCTAATTATTAAGTATTTTGAATAATTCACTCTATTGTCTCTTTCACAATATCTTCCAGCCAACAATGTATATTTCAATATTCTCATAGTAGGTTTACAACAGATTTTTTAGGGACAGTCTTCATTTCATAATTTGTTTTTCTAAAGAAACTGTGTCATTATCCTTACCGGGAACAAAAAGAACTTGTTAAACATTTGGTATGGATTCATTACAGATCAATAAACTGCAACTCATGCTGACCGTAATGGCGAATAAAATGCTGTGAAATAAAGTTTTCATTAATTAAAACACACGGTTCTCAACCTTTTTAACTCGGGGCAATAAACAGTTCAGTTGCAAACCGGTGAAAATATTGTATTAAAGAACAAGTCTGGGGATATCTTGAGCCAAATAGGGACCACCCTGTCCTCCACCAAGGAGTCACGTTCTTTGACCACCTATGGACTACTCAGGTGACAGTACACCGCCTGCAAGACAGTCATCAAGTCCTCAGAAGTGGAGGAATCAGTCACATTAGAACATGATATATTGAAGACGATATAGTCCACCCTGTCCACAAATTGACGGAGACAGGTTATCAAGTCAGACTGAAGTGAGGAGGGCATTTCGTTGTTTTTGCAGACGTTGACTCCGACATATCCCTTCTCTACGGTAAACACAGGATGGCACTGTTTGGGTGGTGTGATTGTAGTCGATCGGCCAAAGCTTGAGCACCGTCGTTGGGGAGTCCGTATCTGAGTGACTCGTTATTTTTACCGTTTTTATGACGGACTCGGACTTGGGGAGTCGAAATATCCTTGGTTTGGGGTTGCCGCGTTGAGGGAGGGGGGTCACACTCCCAACTTCCACAAGGAAAACCCCCAGTTGAGAAGCCCGTCGATTGCCTCCCCGTTTTTGTCAAATCCTGCAGCCAATCCGAGAGGACTGTCAAATTGGGTACCCCACAGTGACAATTTCTGGTGATTGTGTGAATATTGAGTACAAGCGTGTCCTTGGGAGTGCTCGAATGTAATAGTCCTGTGGAGGCTAATCGAATGGCCACTTTATGACTGGTCTCTGGCTCCAGTATTTTGCTCAAACAAGGCATTAGGAGTCCTCGGTAGAACTTTGGGTTGTTTGTGTAAATTCCATGAAGACAGAACATTCCGACAGCCCCTTCAAATACAAAAGTAGGGATCTCTGTACCATCCGTAACTCACTAGAATATAGTGAGAATAATATTGATTAGAATTAGTAAATGTTATTTATCTTGTGAATATGCTTGAATGGTTAGATAGGAGGCGGAGAGCATCATGAGGAGGAGTCCACAACAAATGGCAATGATTGTGGCAAGAGTGACCCCTCCATATTGTTTAACCAAATTCACCAACCCCTCCCCAGACACCCCACATTAGCATTCGACACATACAAATTGTGGTTTTCCGTGCATTCAGTCAGGAGGGTCTTGTCCTCCGTGGAACAACAACTGGCAGGCAAAATGGCAAGAGGGGAGTACCGGACAGTCCAGCTGGTGGTTTGGTTAAAGTCAGTGTAGTTCATTACTCCACAACATTTCAAATTGGACTGCAAAAAGTCCCAGGCCTTGGTGAAATGTGAGAGGAGTCCCCCGTGTAGCGTTCTTGGAGACTATTTTGGAGAAAGTGTTTGATTTGAGCCACCACCTCGGTCTCGTAGACGGCCAGGAGGATAGTGGAGATGACCACAAACATTAAAATGACAAACAGCAATAAGGAATAGACGAGGAGGATCACTCGGCTGCCTTTGAGTGTCCCCAGAATGCCCAATAGAGACAGACCCCCGTGATGAAGAGGCCCACGGATATGAGGACGTAGGCGAATTGGGTGTACAGCATTTTTAGGTCTTTTAGGTCTTTCACATTATATGTTATAACAATGAATAAATTTAGAAGAAAATATCCATAAAAGTTGAATAAAGTGTTCATTAATCAATTTCAACACTTAGTTTGTATTTTCGTAAGTTTGCTGAAAACAGTTTCACATGCATATGTTGATCCGAAGTTCTTTAAAGAGCAAAGCAACAACCTCTGCCTTGAATAAATGAAGAATTATGTTTTTGTTGTTACAAAAGGTTTCATCGTTTTCCTTTACTTTTTAAAGTCTGTCAGTTAATCAGTAAAGTTCTAAATGGTACACAAACATTTCAATTTTTATTATAGAAAACATATGGGTTTTGAATTTTCGAGAAATTAATATTTTTTAAAGTTACTGCATTTGATTGGGTTTCTTTTTGTATTTCCAAAAATTTAGAGCTAAAATACTAAAAAGTTTGTAATTAAATAGCCAAACAACTTTTAATAAAAATATAAGAAATATTTTTTTAAGAAAAAAAAAATATTTTAAGAAAAAATCATCAGAAAATATTTTATGTCGTCAAGGAAATGTTAAACTCACTGTGATGATAAAAGATTTTAAAAACAACAACATTTTAAATGACCAAATACATGTATTTTCCATAACGTAAAACTTGACAGGGAACTTTAAAATCTTTTTTGGTGAGAAATAGATTTAAAAAGTTAAGAAAAAAATATGAAGAATTATTTTACGAAATAGAAGGAAATTCAAATTACATGATCCAATGGGGCCAAAATTGCTTATCAACTCCAAAAATAATTTTAAATTCACAAGAACCAATTAATCAAATTGTTAATTCTAAAAAGACAGAAAATGTTAATTTTGAAGAAACGGCAGTTATATCAAACTAGCTCAGCAGTTCGCTTCGCTCACTGCGAGCTAGCTCCTGCGGAGGCCCTGCTCGCTACGCTCGCAGTTTCCTTAAATAAGTATAAATTTATGTAGATATATAAATGCGACCTGCTTTGATATAACCTTATTCTAAGGCCTGTGGATAAACGATGTTTGCAGTCCGTCCATCCTTGGCAAATATAAATAAATTTTCTCTTCTACCTACCCTTGAGCACCCCACATACAGCTGGCCATGTGAAAAGCACTCGTTCTCTAAAAATAAGCCTACTACCTTTAAAGACTGTCCCTGGGCCTTGTTTATTGTCATAGCAAAACTTATCTTCAGCGGAAATTGTAGTCTCTTAAATCTAAAAGGTAATTCTTCCGAAATCAGAGGTATTCGTGGGATATAAACATCCTCACCTCTGTAATTACCTGTTAATATTGTCGCTTCTATTACGTTAGCCATCAAATTCTTGATAACCAACCTTGTACCATTGCATAATTTAGGTGGCGCAAGATTGCGGAGTAACACAACCGGTACACCTATTTTTAATTTCAATAGATGATTCGGCATTCCAGATGGATCTAAGGAATTTAACACCATACCATTTTATTATTAAGAGCTCGAAGGTTTTGGGGGACCACACCATGTGAGTCGAGGACTTTCTTATTGTTCATTTTAAAAAAAACGCAGAAAATAATTTGTTTTTATTTTTTGACTTGAAGGTTTTGGGGGACCTCATCGTCGAGGATATTCTTTCTTATTAAATTTTTTGACAGGAAGGTTCTTAGAGGATATCAACCTTTTATTGTGCCTCATTATCGAATAACTACAAAAGGGAAGGTTTTGACAATTTGATCTGGTTTGTAACAATTTGAATGTGGTGTGCACAGACAGACAGACAGACACACAGACAGACAGACAGACACACACCATACCATTTTATTATTAAGATAAAACATCAAATACTGTACTTCACGCTGAAATCTCAACTCAAACAGAAGATGAATTAATAAAGGAAAACGAAAAAACTGAACAGATTGAGAATAATCAAATAATTAAGAATAATAAATCAAAAATAAATTAAGACTGTTTATTAATGCAATCAATTCATTTTTATCTCCATCTGATGATAATCATGGAGATATATTTTTGGAAACTTTCAAATTAAAATATAATCAAAGTATTCATAAATTCTGATTTTAGTAACAAATAATAGTCAAAACTCAAACGACTCAATGGAGCTATTATGGATAAAGCAAGCAATGGAAAGTAGAAATAAAGTATGAACGTTTTGCGAAACTTTAGTTTTTGGAAGCCAAAAAAACTTTAATCACTACGAATCAATCAAACAAAAATCCCCAAAATCTCCAGAAGAAAAAAATAAACCCCCCAGTAAGGAAATGGAAAAATTTGAAGTTATTAATTATTAAATTACAATTTAGAACAGAATAATTCAATTAGAAGAAAGTAGTAAAAATACATTTTCAAAATTGTCGTCAAAACACAATGATTTGTCCGAACTAATCAACGAAGTATAATTAAATATTAAATTTATTAGGTAAAAATGATAAAACTTGAAATTAAAAAAGAAAAAGATGAACAAAAGCAAAATTTGAAAATTCAGCCACAAATCAACCTTCAGGAATTATTTAATGAATACAACAAGTTTAAGGAGGTCTCTAATACCGAAAATAAATTTACTGATCTTCCCAAAAAAATAGTGTTTTAAATCGTGCTACAAATTATCTAAAAAGATTATCTTAAAAATTATTAAAGTGTTCGAATTACTCAAAATTTTTTTGACTCATTATTTCCTATGTCAAAAAACAAGACATAAGCCAATGTAGATTTAAAACCTCATGAATTGAATCAATATTCATTCAACAAACTTATGTCCGTATTAATAAAAGGCGGCTCTTGATCCGACAGTATATAAAAACGGACTAGAACATTTCCCTGAGTTATAGAAAGGTGGCATCGAGGGGATAAATATTGGAATTTTTTCTGAAAATTTTCTTTAAATGAACATGAAAGACTTTATTAGGTATTTAAATTTGTTTTTTGGCATTTGGAATTGAAATTGATTTCATTGATTGGTAGTAGTGTCATCATTTGCCGGGAAAAAATTGTTGAAAGTCTTTATAATAGTAGAATGTCTAAAATTGATAAGTAGATATTAAAAAAAATACTACAGTAAAATCTCTGATGCTCGCCATTTTTGGGACCGAAGAAAAAATGGCGAAAATCAACATTCGATCCATTTTGAATGTCCGAAACAATTTGTAATTGTTTTGGTCGTTACTTTTTTCCAGGCAAAATATCTAAAAAGAAGACCGTCTTTTAAGGTTAATTTTTTATGAGCTTCCAGTGGATTTTCTCCATTTTCAATTTTTTCTAACATAGACTCAAATTTAAGTTTGTTAAAAGGTCCTTTGAAGGATCTAATGATTCCTTGATCCATTGGTTGTAGAATTGTTGTAGTCTTCGAAGGTAGGTAAAGAATTTCAATTGACTCTAAATCAGCGTAAAGTTTATGGGATGGGCATCGATCCACAACTAAAAGAATTTTTCGTTTTTTTAGATGCCTTAGATGCCATAAATATTAGCAATGTTCTTTGCTTTCAACAAAATTGAATTATCGTCCAGAAACCCCCCTCTAAGCTCAATGTATTCCATCCAAGTTAATAGTTCGGTGTCAATAACAGAATAAGTTAAGTTAGATAATCTCTTCTTATTGGAGAAAATAGGATCAGTAGACATTATTTTCTCTTTTCCAAGCCTTAAATCGTTCACAGCCCTTCGAGATATTTTTTTCTTCAAAACAAAAGAAAAAATATAAGCTATACGGTCCATCGTGAGGCTTTTGTTCTCCTCAGTACGCAATAATGCGACGTTTTTCATTAAAAGACAATCTTGTGCATTTACGCATGTTGAATTTAGCCTGGTTGAAATATTTTATATAAAAAATAGTTTAACCAACAAAAAAATATTTTTAAAAATTAATGGCGAGATTTAGAAAATGGCGAGCAATAAAATATTCATCAAAATTTACTAGAATTTTTAATTTTTTGAAAAATATGTGGCGAGCACCAGAGGTTTTACTGTATTGATTATATATTTAATTAATAAATTATTGAGATAACCCAGTTTGTTGGAAGTGGGGCCACCTGCATTTTCCTGTTATGTTCCTGTACTCAAAAGTGATGCGTCGACAATATATATAACAAGGTTATTATACTAAAGCTATACTTAAAGAAATTTCAGCATTTATATCACGAAAGAATAGTCTAAAGCATGTGTTCTCAACCGGGGCGAATCGTCCCCCCAGGGGCGATAATTAGGTCAAAGGGGGCGATAATATATTTAATAAAATATTCGAATTAAATATAATACAAGTATTTATACAGGTTAATTTAATGTTTCAGATTTATTAATATTTCTTCTATAGTGTTTATCTTTAAATTTTATATTCAAAATAGCACGCTGTTTTTACATCTAAAATGTTTTCTCGCTCAAATAAGGAAAATCGTCATTATCAAAACGAATATTTCAAAGTAGTGAAGATACAAAACAGCCTTATTGTCTTATTTGTCAATGTTCTTTCTCAAATGAAGCCATCACGATTACAGGATCATTTAAAACGTAAGCATCCGGATAAATGTCAAAGCCGATTGAATATTTTCAAACTTTAAAATATAATTTTTAGAATAAGAAAACGATCAAATCGTTATTCACAAAGCCAGTACCTTATGGTTATTTAACATTTATTGTCACCGGTTGAGAGTGATTGCAGGCTGAGAACGATCGCGCAAAATCGATTTTGCCGTTAACGCCGTTGATACGCAATATCGATTTCGCCGAAACGCCGTACCGTTGCTACGCTAAAACGAAACCTCAAAAATATAGATTATCAAAAAATTAAATTAATATAATCACAAAAATCATTACTTTAGATTTTTTAGTTTAAAAAAGAAAGAAAATTTTAATTTTTTAGAATGGCTGACCTCATATGAAAATCGAAATTTTCCGAACACGTTACATAATTTTTTGTTATGAAATTCGTTTTATTGACCCTACAGAAAAAGTCGGAAATTATAGCATTTCTTAGGGATGGTAAATGCCAAATGAAGTGATTCAGAATCAGAATGAGTCAAATTTTAGGAGAACGGCATCATTATTTAGATTGTCGGACTCTAAAAATGACATTCTTTACTTCAAAACTTCGGGAATCTTACTACGTACCTTCGCTCTCGAGGAAGTAGAAGAAAAGACACTTTTTATTGAAAATCTCCATTTAAAAATCGACATCCAGGTCGAGACAAGCTGCTTTTTCTCCTTAAAGATACTGTCTATGGGTCTGTCGGAATGAGGTTATGTCAGTTCTCAAATCATGCTGTCAATGTCAGGCGAGAAAGCTTATGAACACCAGACCTGCAATTAAGCCATAAGAGCCTATATCAGGGGCAGGTGGAAAGACTAACCAATCCTTGAAATATATGTTGTCCTCTACCTGTTTGTCTGAAAACCTCGATTATAAATGGATTTCGATTATAGACCAGATACCAGTTCATATAACTCAACAGTGCATTCCACTACGTCGTTTGCACCGTTCAGAATTATGTTTGGAGAAAATTCCGATCAGTCTGCAAACATACACTATAGCGAAGAGGAACTTAATCTCCTATTCGCAGATTTGGATTCACCCAACATGGATGAAAAAGATGACTTAGAGAATTATATGGCTTGGAAATGGTTTACCGTCAGTAGTACAAGGACAAAGGCTGTCCAGTACTCGGATGCGGCGGAAGAAAAAATGCTAAACTAATTAACACTTTTTTTCTTAAATAAATTTTTCTTAATATCTTGGCTTTCTGATCTCTGAGTTGTCAGTCATTTAGTTCCCCCCATTGTGACCTGGAGTCTCAAATATCAGAAAAGATGGTCTCTAATCACTAAATATGTTGGGGATTTCTAAGGAGACTAGAAGACTTGCTTACAGAATGACAAATTATAGTGAAGATTTTTAGTAACAGAAAAGCATACTTTTTTGATTGGAAAATGTATCTTAAGAGTACCTCAAACGAAACGACACGTTTGTTTTTTTGTCCAAAGGGCAGAAATTAGAGTTAGTAGGTTTGAAAACTTATGACTCGTATTTAAATTTGTCGCTCGCTGCCGTTAACTACCGGTGTTACGGCACTTGAGGCAAAATCGATTTTGCGCGATCGTTCTCAGCCTGGTATCATTCACAACCGGTGACATTTATTTATATGTAGTTGTGGGTGCGCATATCGTTTCAAATAAAATTGCCGAAATTCAAGGGTCTCACTAATAATTTTTAATAAAATTCAATTTTTACAATTGATTTATTGTTTTATATTTTGATTTTTATGTTATATACAAAAAACAACCAATTAAGGGACAATGCACAAAAATTTTTAAAATTGTATATGGACAAGGGGGCGAGAAAATATCTAAGGCGGCGATGAACAAAAAAAGCTTGAGAATGCCTGGTCTAAAGTTTGATCGAATTCACTACGTGGTCTAAATTGCCCTTTTATACGTCTTGGCTCGAAATAACTCAATCAAACCACTTTAATCACTTAAAATCAAGTTTAATCAAATATTTTTATATAAACTCCATGTTTAGAACTTATTAAAGCAAACACCGGCTAGTTTGGCTTCATCGGCGCTCATTTTGAACGATTTGAAGTTCCCACGTGATAAAGATGTCGAATTCGACTGGAAAAGAGTTTTTGAATTTGATATCAACTCAGAGATTTCCCTACATTATTTTCATGCAAGAATTCATAAGTTTGACCCGAATATGATATTAAGTTTACTCCAAAATGTCATATATAAAGACACGTGTTCAAACTCTAGCTCAGTGGTCTCTAATTTATCTAATCAGAGGCAATTGATTTAATATTGCATTTAATAACGTGATTGATTGGTGATATTACTTCTATAGTTATGAAAATATTCTCAAAATGTCGTATGAGACATTCGAGGCTTATTTGATAGTAAATTACCTGCTTAGATTGGGGTATTGTGTTTAGTAAAAAGGTGATAAATTGTTGATTGGAGTTTTGAAGATTCAAGGGGTAGATATTAAGGGAGTTGTTTATGTAGATTTGTTAGGAAATGTTGTTTGTAGGCGCGTGTGGTGCTGTTTGAGCAATGCAGACGAACTTTGGCACATGGAATGCTTGTTTTGGAAATCGGCCGCTGATACATTTGAAGATAATGTTCTTTTTTGATAATTTTCTTTTAAAAAAATTATTTTTGATTTATTTTGTAATTCGAGTATTATTATCGTGTTTCATTATTGAATACTCGATACACAACTGGTATTTTCAAAATTAAATAATTTTAATTTTGTTATTTTTAGTATTCTATTTTGTATATTTTTTCAATCTGAAATGTTTATTTGAGTATTTTTAATACAGGGCGACCTCGAATTGGGAAAAATCAACTAGCGGAAAACCTTTTTGGGGAAAACTTGCTTTTGGGGAAATATTTTCGTCATCCCTATCAAATAAGATGATTTTTAATAAAATAAACCCCATACTAGAAAAAAATTTTATATTCTCATAAACGATTCATTAATATATATCTATAATTTTTGATTTATTATTATTTATTTTAATTTGTTTTTCCAAATCTGTAATCAATAATTTTAAAATTTATTTAACCTGGTAATTTGCTCAAGCCTTTC
>NW_021826233.1:5000-36022 GCF_006345805.1 Octopus sinensis | reverse complement strand
TGACAGCGGTATTCACGCTGCGATGTTTAGCAGCTAGTGGTAGCAATAGTGTTTTGCTACCGTTCTGCCTGACTGGCGGGCTAGCCACGTGGTTTCTAGTTGCCATTTTCAAAATGAAAAATGGCTAAAAAACCCACGAAAGTTTTGAAAGTTTTTTGTAATTTCGCCCATACAGGGGCGGAATTCTACGTGAATAATTCTCAGGTTTTTTAGTGAATGAATTTGCACAACGATTAAAACAACATATTTGACAACAAGGAGTTTTAAACATGTAAAAGTGGCCAACTTACTTGGAGCCGATATGACTAGCGTCCGTCCATTGTGATTAGATAGATAGATAGATTCATTGTGATTAGATAGATAGATAGATAGATAGATAGACAAACAGTCAGATAGAGAGACGGACACATAGATATATACATATGCACAACACGCACACACACACCACACATATATATTTATGTATATATATATATATATATAATTATATATACAAGTATAACACATAAAAATCATTACATAGATATTACCTACATACATACATACTATATATATAGGTACAATATATATTATATATTATAGATATATATATATATATATATATATATACATATGTATACATATATACATATAATACATATATACATAATATGTATATAAATATGTATATATATATATATTATATATAATATATATGTATATACATATAATGCATATATATATATAGATATATATATATATTATATATATTGTATATATCTATATATAATTATATATATGTTTGATATATATAGAAGATATTATATAGATATATCTATTATATATTAGTATATATATATATATAATATATATATATATATATATATACACACGATTATGAATATCTACGTGTACACATACACACTACACACATACGCACACATCCTGTTGCAATGCTGGCGTGACTCTCAACTTCGTATGTTCCTTTATTAGTTGATTACAGAGATTCCTTGCCATCTTTTCTTATACATGGAAACTGCATACTGAAGACTATATATAAATGCACACACGTCCATTGTTCCTTATACATATGTATTTTTGTGTGTCTCTGTGTGTGTGTGTGTTTGTTTGTAACTGTGTGAGCGTATACATGTATGAGTCTTTGTGAATATACTTACACATAGATATGTACACTCACACACACGCGCGTTTGTGTGTATGCATGAGGAATAAAATAAATTAAATATAATATAAACACATACTAAATTATTTTCCAGTTTGTCAGTTTTTTTTTCTTCTGCGAAATGTCAAATATTATTCAGATGTCGGTTTCTTCTTAGACACTAAGGGAAATGATTTAAAGAGGGTAGTGTATATGTTTTACTGTGTGTGTATGTATGATATATATATATATATATATAAATGTAGACGTATACATATGTATATATGTATGTATGTATGTATGTATGTATATAGGATATATACATATATATATATATATATATATATATATATATCATATATATATATATATGATATATTATATATGTATATATATATAGTGTGTGTGTATATATAATACACACAAATGCATCTAAAGAGAGTATGAGAAAAGGAAAGAGGGAAGATTGAGAAAGCACGTATAGTGATAGTTAACGTATACATACACACATACGTACATACATACATTGATATATATATATACATATATATAAATTTATATATATATATATACATATAATATGTGTGTGTGTGCGTGTGTGTGTAGACACATGCGCGCGCGTGCACATATATAATATAATATGGTGAGATATAATGTTTTCAATTGAATGCAAAGTTTCGAGTCAAAATACCTGCAGACTTGGGGTTTAACCTGCAAGAACCTTCACGCTGATATGTTTGCAACATTAGAGGATGTCATTCCAGCTTTATCAACAATCTTAAAGTAGGCAGCTGAAATTAGGAGGTGAACAGAGAGACTTGAAGATGACCCAAGCTCTGGATATCCTGGAACCGCTACCACCAAGGGAAAACATTGACACTGTTCACCGCTTGGTGCTGGGTGATAGGCAATTGGCTATAAATCAAATAGTCAATGCTATTAGCATATTCTTTGAGAGAGTTGAGAATACCCTGCACAATGAACTTGGCATGACGAAGGTTTGTTGTGCTCGGTGGGTGCCATGTGTTCTGACATCTGATTAAAAGCGCACCATACTGAAAAAGCGCACCATTACGGAAAAAATCAGACATTGTTTCAAGCTGATCCGGCTGATTTCGTCGAATATTTTATGACTCACGATGTGTGTTGGCTTCACCAATTTGAGCAAGAGACAATGACAAAGACAAACTCAACGTCACGGATTCACCCGACCTCACCTCCTCCAAAGAAGGTTATGCTCGTTCCATCTGCAGGGTTTGTGTTTATTGAGTATCTTCAAAAGGGTCTCACCATCAATAGAGAGTACAATACCAACTTGCTGAGATAATTACAAAAGACTATCAAGATCAAACGTATAGGAAAATTGACGGAAAGGGTCTTGTTTTGTCAGAGCAATGCTCCAGCACATAGATCCTTGGTTTCAATGGCTGCTGTGTGTGACTGTGGCTTTGAACTAGTTGTACATCCTCCCTATTCTCTTGTTCTGGTCTCCATTCGGTCCGCATGGTCCCTCCGAGGGGTGCTCTTCACCGAGTGTCCGAAGCAGTCGGTAGGTTCACTGAAAAAATAACAAAGCTCTGAGCGAACCCCGTCTGTTTGCATACGAAAAGTATGGAAGAAATATGTGGCCCACAAGGGGCATTATGTTGAAAAACATACCTTATTCGGTCAGCCTACGAATATATAGTAACTGGAGGTCTCAAGCTCAAATTCGGAGTCTATTAATACTGCGTTTATTGGCTGTGCCCCAGCATGGCAACGCCTCTCGAGGTAAAGCTATTGAGTATACGTAAGTATGAAACGCGTTTTTTGTAAATCCACACGATGGACGATGTAATTTGGCGAACTTATTCACACCAGGTACCAAGCTGGTATGTCTTTAACTTAGAAACAAGAAAGAATCGGAAGAGAGAACCTTCATACCGAGCCATTTAGACGGAGACCTTCGGGTAAACCAAGAACGAAACAGTTGGATAATATCGGTAGTCTGAGTTGGTCACGGTTGGGAATGTAGCTAGAAAAAAATACAGTGACGGTTATTTCTAACAGGACCCAGTGGAGTAGGTACTAAGGTCTTTCCCCATCCTGAATACCCTCCCAGGAATATTGAACGGAGAAGATGGATGGATGGATGGATGGATTGGATGACTATATTATTTTCATTTACTTATTCTTATATTATTCTGAATAATCTAGTGTCTGAGAAGAAACTACTGGTCATTGCGACGCAGTAATGTTCTCAGATTACGCACACACGCACATACGTAGACACAAACACCTACACACACACACACACACACGCACACAAGCACTAACACACAGACACACATACATACACATGCATATATGCATAGACTACACAGATGTTACATTAATTAATTTCTAACACACACAGACATATACATATATATGTATATATGTGTGTGTATATACGTATGTGCATGTATGTATGTACATACATAAGTACATTAATTTATATATATATACATATATATATATACACACATATACATACATATTTTATACATACATATATATATATACATATA
This sequence comes from Octopus sinensis, assembly GCF_006345805.1. Taxonomy (NCBI): domain Eukaryota; kingdom Metazoa; phylum Mollusca; class Cephalopoda; order Octopoda; family Octopodidae; genus Octopus; species Octopus sinensis. The sequence continues at coordinate 32,332 of NW_021826233.1, read as the reverse complement.
TATGTATATACATATACATACATATTATACATATATTATATATATGTATATATATATGTATATGATATATATATATTATATTATATATATATATATATATACACATATATATGTACATATGTATATTTATGTATTTTGTATGTATATGAACGCATTTACGTATGTAGGTATCTCCTGGGAGATAATTCTTTTTTGTCAGTCAATAATTATTATATTACAATCTACTGAATACTTTTTAATCACAGTGTTATAAAAACTCTGCCCATATCTCCACATCTCTTCATATACACTCAACACCACCCTCCTCTTCGTATCCACCCTTCACACTTATTTCTTCATATCCACCCCAGATAAGTGTAAAAAGTTGAAAGGTCAGTTATTTGATTGCACCTCCAGCCACAAGTCAACTCCAAATCTATTCCTCTTCATCGGATCTTTCCATCTGTCTCTCCCTTTTTCTTTCTCTTTCTTTGTCTCTTTCTCTTCTCTCTCTCTCTCTCTCTCTCTCTCTCTCTCTCTCTCTCTCTCTCTCTCTGACGTATTACTTCTTATCTCGGATGACATTTATTCAATAATCATTCTGCTTATTACTTATAATGATGTGATAACGGCTTTTCAAACACACACACAGCAACACGCACACATACACACACAAACGCACACACAGAGGACATATATATGCACGAATATAAACACAGCATGCACACACATAATTACATGAAGACACTTATAGAGACACAAACACTGACGCGCGCGCACACATCCACATACATACACGTTCACAAACATGAACAGACACAGAATCACACATAAAAACACACACACACACACTCAGGCAGACATACACACAGTTTCATACAGATACAGCCAGACGTACATATCTGCAAACAGACATACACAAATACACAAATACTCAGACAAACACACACACGAGCACAAGCGCTCGCACGCACACACAGATGTGCACGCAGACACACACATATGCATATTCATAAGAAAGAAAAAATGACTGTCTCTTGTTATCCTATCAGAGCCAGGTGGAATTTGAACTCACGGTCCTTTAACAGCTGACGTAAATACTGATGTGCACTGCTGCGTTTTCCTTGCAGTCCAGTATACTCTCAGCTGTTTCACTTTTTCCTGTCTGACATAAAGTTCTCTGCTGGTATACTTCTTCCCGCGCTCTGGGTTCAATCCCGCAGAAAGAAGTTAATGCTTTTTCCTATGCTTTGGAGTAAATTATTAAAATACCAGTGATATACTGGGGATAAAATTATCCTTTCTTCTTTCTCCCTGTTTCTTTCACTCTGCTTCTATCTTTATTTGTCTGTCGGTTTGTGTCCGTCTCTCTGACTTACTCTCTCTCTCTCTCTCTCCCTCCCTCTTTCTTTCTCCCTCATTTGTTCGTCTGCTTCTTCTCTCTCTCTCTCTCTCTCTCTCTCTCTTTCACCTTCGCTTTCTATATCTGTGTCACTCTCTCTTGCTCTGTCTCTCTCACACACAGATTCTCTGTGTTTGTCTGTTTCTTTTTCTTTCTCTTTCAGTCTCACATTCTCTCTCTCTCTCTATCTTTCTCCTTGCCTCTCCGTTTCCTCTTTGCTCTTTCACTTTCACCCTCTCTTTCTTTCTCTCAATGTCATTCTCACTGTTTCACTGCTTCTCTCACCCTCCATCTCTATGTCACTCCGAGTACACAATAGCCATCAAAATGATACTAGGACAAAATTCTCCGGAGAACAACCCCACCCCGAGGAAAATATCCATCCCCGGACAAAATCTCTCGGGATATTGTTCTTTCTTTACAATAAAAATATTTGAAGAAAATGAAATTTTATGAAAAAATTTGAAATATTAGTTGATATGATTTTAAAAATTTATCCACGGGAATTTTGTCCTCGGGGAATTTTGTGCTCGTAGGGATTTTACTATCGTCGATTTTTTCCTGATGTCCATCAAAAATGGTGTCTTTATTATTCATTTATATAATGGGGACGAGCTGTTTGAACCGTTAGAGCGCCGGGCCAAATGCTTAGCGGCATTCATCCGTTTTCGGGTTCTGAGTTCAAATCCCACTGTGGTTGCCTTTGTTTTTACTACTTTCGAGGTCGATAAAATGAGTAGCAGCTGTGTATTCGAGTCATTACTGGCCTTGTGCCACAATTGGAAAATCATTATTTCCTGGTGTATTCGCATTGATGCCTTCATCATGTAAAACAATCCCCCACACACCAAAAACGAAACTACAATGGCTGGTATGGAGTTAAATGGCAACAACCATATCAACAACAACAACAACAGCATTAACTGCAGTAAACACAACAACACCAATGATTCTTTCTAATTTTCACACGACGCCAGCAATTTTGATGGGAGATTTATTAGGCGATCATACCGAACCTATTATTAGACTGGTTCTTATTTTATCATCCCTGGAAGGATGAATTTAAAACTAAAGTGCCGAAAGACCTGCTACTTAGAATTTTGTCCGACGTACAAATGGTTCTGTCAGTTCGTCGCCTTCAGCACCAATAAACCTTTCTAATATAGGTACGGAGGAGAGGGAAGGGGTAAGTCGATTCCCCAATACTCAACTGGTACTTATTTCATCTATCTAGAAAGAATGAAAGTTAAAGTCGATTTCGGCGCGAATTTGAACTCAGAACTTAAAGATGAGCGAAATGCCGCTAAGCATTTTGTCCAATGCGTTACCGAGTCCCCCAACTCACTGCCTTCGACATCTATAATAGCAGTTAAAAGTGCCTTTTTTGCCAGAATTTTTATTGAAAATGTTATAAAGGAAGAACTCAGAATAGCGACGTGGAATATAATGAACTTCTAACTGACAAATAAAATCTGGTACACGAGTTAATGGTGGAGGCGCAAAGGCCCAGTGGTTAGGGTAGCGGACTTGCGGTCGGAGAATCGCGGTTTCGATTGCCAGACCGGATGTTGTGTGTGTTTATTGAGCAGAAACACCTAAAATAGCTCCACGAGGGTCTGGCAGGCGTGTTGGCAACCCCTGTTGTACTCTTTCGTCACAACTTTCTCTCACTCTCTCTTCCTGTTTCTTGAGTAACGCTGCGATGGACTGGAGTCTCGTTCAGCTGGTGGGGGGGGGGGGCACATACGCCACAGAAGCCGGGAATCCGTGCCTATGAGCCTGGGTAGGCTTGAAAAGAGCGACGACATGAGTTAATGCACTTGTTACGATTTTTACGCACAAACATATGTTCCTTCCTTCACACACACACACACACACAGATGCAACTATAAAAAAATACACACACATACATAATCGTACATACCAAAAATATAAACACTTAAATGTATAGTATTATGAATAGATTTATATGTATGCTTGTGTATGTGGATATGTGGATATATGTTTCTATCTACTTACCTATTCACCAATATACTTATACATACATAGAGATGTATATGTATACATGCATACATACATACATATATATATATATGTGTATATATATATATATATATATATAATATATATATATATATATATATATATATATGCGACTACTCTTCTTTCCTCCTTTCTCCTTTTGTGTGTGCATGTGTATATGTGTATGCATGTGATATGTATGTATGCATGTGTGTACGCATGTGTGTACGCATGTGCGTGCACGCTCGAGTGTGTGTGTACATGCGTGTGTGTGTGTGTGTGTGTGTGTTTTGGTATTGCAGTGGAACACCTCTCCGTACTATACTTCTAATAGAATCTGTTTAAATTGAAGTTATCTTTCCGATAGTAAAAATCTATCGATATATTGATATTAACCTTTGTCTGAGTCTGTAATGAACTAACGGTAAATAAAGATATTTCCACAGATCGAAAACAATTATTTTTGCTACAAATATTCGCCATATTTAAAGATGAAGTAATTTTCCAAATTCAATGTTTATGTCGCAATAAAAACATTTTATATTATGATAAATCTTCTTTGCCGATGATCGTTACTCAATAAAATAAATAAATACAGAAACGCAGCAATGAAAGTAAATCTAAATATGTTAAACTAATTCAAAAAGAATTTTCTTTCTATAAATGTTCATTACAAACGGTTTCTTTTGTTTTCGTTCATTTTTTTCTTTGCTTTCTGCAACTGATGAATGACACTTGAAGATAATATTATACCATTTCCATATTTGTTTAACCTACACAAATACAGATTTCACAATTAGCTGTCTCTTTTCGACATGTTATTCATTCTTTCTGTTGCATTGTGAACTCTGTTGTTGTTTTCTCTCTTAGTTAAATGTAGACTTATACTACACCGCCGCCCTGTCTAACATCACCATAATCTTGTGGCGGAGTGGGAGGAAGATTTAGTAGTGCTCACTATGAGATATGGAAAATTTTGTGACTTGATCTTTGTCCTTGGGTAGCATTGTTATTACTATTTACTTACCGCTAGGAAGTATGAAAAATCGTTACTATTTCCTTCAAACTTTGTTTTTGTTATATTTATTCAAACCCTAAAGAATTCTTCTCAACATATATCAACGATGCTTCCCAACTACTCCTGTACGTGATCAGCGATGCACATATTGTCAGCCAATAAGAGAAATACTTAGGTGGTAAAGGTCAAGCAATTGGCATGCAAATCTGTGATATTGAGCAGAATACGAGGTCTGATCAATAAGTATTCGGACTGTTGCCATAGTAACAAAGCTATAAAACGCAGAGTAAAGCTACTCGGCACAAATTCATCTTGCACTTTGTTGCGCATGCACACTATGTTTCAACGTTCTAGCTCACACTCGATATTTACAGCAGTGCTTGGAAGGAACGTGCGTAGCGTGTGATTGTTGCATTGACCATGACAGAAAAAGTTGTCATGGCGATACATGCTCAGAGGTCTGCGCAAAGTTGCAGAAAGTGTATGGAGAGGGATGTATGAGCCGCTCACAAGTCTGGCCATAAAATGTCAATAGTGATGAACGATCTGGGAGACTCGCAACCAGCAGAATGAACCGCATAAATAGATAGATAGATAGATAGATAGATAGATAGATAGATAGATAGATAGATAGATAGATAGATAGATAGATAGATAGATAGATAGATAGATAGATAGATAGATAGGCGTAAAAGGGGCTGGTAAGAAACCTGTTTCCGATCCACACGGTTCCGGGTTCAGTCTCACTGCATGGCACTTTGTGCGAGGGTCTCTACTATAGCCTCGGTCGGTCCAAAGGTTTGTGAGTGGATTTGGTTAACAGAAACTGAAAAAGTCCGTCGTATATAATATATATATATATATTATATATATATATATATATATGCGTGTGTGTGTTGTGTGTATGTGTGTCTGTGCTTGTCCCTGCATCACCAACATCACAATCGGTGTTGGTGTGTTTACCTCTCTGTAACGCAACTGTTGGCAAAAGATACCGTTAGAATAAGTACCAGGCTTAACAAATAAGTACTGTAGTGATTTATTTGACTAAAAATTGAAGGTGGTTTCCCAACATGGCCGCAGTCTAACGACTGAGACAGGTAAAATACAGGAGATTTTATATATATATATATATATATATATTATATATATTATTTATATAGAATAAACCTCATGTTCGTCTCTGTTGCGTTGCATTCTTTCCTTCTGGGGCTGGCCGATTCAGAGCAGATCTCAGAATTAAACAGCCGAAATTTGCAATGATGAATCGGTTTCTGACTGAAGAATGAAGGCTTTGAATGACCCGTCTGTTTTTTATGTTCGTCCCTTCGTGTATTTCACGTTATTTATATTTATATATGTAAAGGTTTATTCTATATTTCGCAGCGTACGTGCACAATCTCTTTATGTTTATATCTATATATATATATATATAGAATATATATTATATATTAATATATATATATATATATATTATATATATATATATCATAACCAGTTTGTTTACACAGTGAGTTAGTCTGACACCAAACGAAATTTGGGTTATCGGTCTCCATCCTTGTCACTCAACATCGCCATCAGGATCTTGAATGCCATTAACGCTGTCCCTCCTGTTGCTATACTCGAAGCATGTTTCCAGTCCCAGGTCAACACGACACTGAATTGCTCTGTTTCTTATTGCAACACTATAGCCTATGATGCCATGGACTCTCGCCCTATTACTAATCCTAAAAATGTAGACATGAGAAATTTCTTTCCTTCACTGTCTAAGTTATGAAATATTGTATCTGTGATCATCACTGATGTTAATCTGACCTGGAAATTACATTGAAAAATTGGAGATTCTATTCAATGTTTTGCCCACAATTAACTTTTGCATCTGAAGGGAAGGATTAACGAGTCTGGCATCGATTGAACGATGAAATCATCATGAAGTATTTTACGCCAGACTTTCGTTGGCAAGATCACAACGCAACAGTTACATATTATTAAATATTCAATTGATGTGAATATATAAGTAGTTATAATATATTATTTTACTGGAGGAGGACGTTACTATATTAAATGTAAACTATTAACATCTCATCAATGTATAAATATAAATATATTATATATATATTTATATATATATATATATACATACATAAATTATATATATATACATACATACATGCATATATATATATATAAGACAGACATATATATATAAATATATACAGACATATATATATATATATATGTATATAAATAAATATATATATATATATATATATTATATATATATATATATATATAATATATATATATATATGTATGTAGATATATACATAAAACTTAGAAAACTTAGATATGCTTCGACCAAAGATTGGTCCAGGCCATGTCTAACTTAATAGCACCACCTGATAGGATATTTGATTCCTGCTTAAGTCAAGTTTTGTTTATGGTCCATTCAAGTAGTGAGTTTTTGTTGGCTGAGTTGTATCCAATTATGGGTGGCTTATCTGGTATTCCTTGAAGGAATCTATCCAGACTCCGTTTAGTTGATGGGAGTTGATATCCTTTCCTCCTCTCTTTCGGGACAATGTTAAATAGGGCAGGGCCTGTTGAGGAAAAGAAATTATGTTGCAGTGTACATGTATGCTGTGATCTTGAATTGGGCAGGGGACGTATGGCCCGTGGTCCCAGTCTTGAATGAACCTTGAAGCTAATGTTCAGGTCGTTTGGGCAAAGTTGGCGGTATATACTCCACGTCGTACATGTATATGTATATATGTATGTGTGTATATATCTATATATTTATCTCTCTCTCTCTCTGTCTCTCTCTCTCTCTCTCTCTCTCTCTCTCTCTCTCTCTCTCTCTATATATATATATATATATATATATATATATATATGTATATATGCATATGTGCTAATTAATGGTTTTGTTATACTTATTTTATATTTTGAAAATTAAGATAAATAAAGTTCAGCGTTACATTTTAAAGCTCCTACTTAACGCCGATTTGATGAGCAACATGATCAACGACCAATCCACAATTATGTATATGAAATGCTAACCTCCCGACTGTGTTCTTCCTTTATCTATAGTGTTTCATTTTGAAGGACAATTGCCTGCTATTTTCCCCGATATAGAACCGTAATGCACAAGCTTCCTTATTTCCCCTTTTTAAGAGTGTAGGCTTGGTTTGAGGGTTATTCTAATTGCTGTTTGAAGCGTTGAGGCTTCCTTCGTTAACTAAAATCCATATGCTAATTAACAAAAAGGGTTCACCTGTCTGCGCTTATCAAACAGCATCCTGCCAACTCCATACCTGCGTCGATAACAAAATACATAATCGTCACTTTTCACTCATTATATTTCAACGGTTCTTTCGTTCCATAGGGAGAATTAATACCATTGAGTTTATAGAGTATTTTAGAATTATTCACAGTATTAAGAGAAAAGAGTTTGATAAATAGAAAACTGTTTTCTCAATGAAACGTTCTGTTTAACAGAATAAGTAAAAGGAAAAAAGAATTTAAATGGAGACCGCATCACTTCATAAAATTTGAATCGTGTTCTTATCAGTTTAGTTTAGATATATATTTTTGGTTTTATAAAATTCTCATATTTCTAAGAAGAACTGATCAAGGTTTTTTGTTGTTGCTCCCTCTCCTCTCCTCACCCTCCGCTTTCTCTCTCTCTCTCTCTCTCTCTCCTCTCTCTCTCTCTCTCTCTCTTAGATCTATGGGAAAATTTCCCAGGAACACAAACATGCAAAAACAAAATACTGAATGCAAAAGCATTGGCTAAACTAGAGAATGGTGAAAAGAACGTATCACAGAAAGAAATGAGGAACACACACAGACACACACACACACACCACACACACACACACACACACACACACACACACACACACACAGAAACACTATATATATATATATATTTCTATATATATATATTTTATATATATATACATATACATCTCTTTCTCTCACTCTCTATCTCTCTCTCTCACTATGTATGTATACATACATGCACACACGCACACACATATATATTATATACATACATATATATATGCACATATATACACACATCTCTGTTTTATGTGTGTGTGAACATATATATGTATATATATATATGTGTGTGTGTGTGTGCACTGACACACATACACACAGTATATGTATATGCACCTCTTTACAGAAGTAAATTTTTCAAATGATTATAAAACCGCTTTCTTACACAAAATCTAAAAAAGGAAAAAAATATGAAATGTATATGTATGATAAAGATAAAATATTTTTAAAAAAGTTAATCTATTTGACGTTATATTTTTCAACGGAGAAACATTTTGACCTACGAGGTCATTATGAGTGCAACTTCTCTAGCATGGACTGATTCACAGAAGAATTATAATATATAACAAATATATATATATACAGGTTGTTTGCATATATATTTAGCTTGAGTTATAGATAGAAGCTAGTACAGAGTGTGTACCAAGAATATTTAGTCCAAATTTTATAGTCAGATTTGTGAGCGGTAAAAGTAAAAGAAATCAGTCGGACGTAGATAGCGATAAATAAATATTTTGTAAAGCAATAATATTTTCTTAGTATTTTCTCACTCATTTGCCCAAAAGCTAGACTAGTTCATCGGTATATTAAACTTCTGTTTGTTACAGTGGAAGTTTCGCTTTCTTCAGCTAATCTGTGAATTTTAGTTTCATCTTATCTCACGAACTAGTCGCTTGTGATTAAAGATGGCTGCGAGGCATTTTCACACGTAAAAAAGAAAATATTTAAGATTGATGCTGAAATCTCTTTGCTTATAGATATCCGTGTATTTTTATTTACTTCTTTATTGAAGCAGTGATTAAAAGAAAAAAATAATAATAATTTAAACTTGCTTTCGTTATAGAATTTGAAAACAAAATTGAAAAATAGACAAATAATGACAAAATTATTGTATTTGATGTTTTATTCCCCATCTGCACACGTGTGGTTTAGTGCAGTTTATACTCATGGATAAATTCACATCAGAATTATTTTATGTTTTTGTGTGTGCGTGTGTTAGTATAAAGAGCATGTGTGTGTGTATATTAGTAGTGTTCAGTTCCAAATAAAAGCATTTAAAGTCATGCATATGCAGAGAAATGCATATTATGAATAGATTCAAGGCGAGAAGATGTTTCTATAGACATTAATGCAATCTGAATTTTACCTCATTGCTTTCGGAGCAATATAAAGAAGTTCATCCTCGGGAATATTTGATACCAGTGACAAAAGAGACACATGTATAATATCTGTGCAGTGGTCTTAATGCCTCGCCCACTTTAACACCACCACTAGGTACTTTGGTTGTCTTTAATGGAGCCTACTCTGTTGCAAACATTCGTGTCAGCCGTTCGGTTTGAAATACACTCCAGATAAACTTCAAGAGTTTGAACAAAGAGCACCTTTTCATCCGGATGTGGTGGGTAGTGACATTATTCATAACCTCAAGGCGTCACAAACTTGCCCGACGGCTTTCTTTAGCTGTCTCTTACAGACTGTGCCTAGTATAGGTCTATGGTCAGGGTAGGGATAGTAATCTTACTCATTTCGCCAAAACGTGACATTAGACGTATTCCGGTTCATTCGGTTCTAGTTAAAAGTAGCTGGTACAGATCCCAGTCCCGGGTTACGAATTTTTTATAAAAAATTCTTAAAACACACGTTTACATTAAATGTTTGTTATGTCACTCTAGCCTAGGATGACAATTACGTACAGACGGATATCAATTTAAATACTGCTTGCTTACACTAAACGCGTGGCACAGTGAGGTGCGCATTTGTGCTAATTATTTTTTATTAAATACTTCCAAACTAATTTCCCCAGAGTTCAAATCTTCAGATAACTTTCCTATAATTGTAGATGTGTAATGTTTGAGTCAGCTTGTGTCATATTAGGTGATATTTAGGGGCTTACACACTTCGGTGAAATTAATATATGGTGCACGGAGTGTCGGTAGTGCATGTTCGAGAGCTTAGGAATTCGTTGCAGAAATCTGTCTTGACAGCGTTTACCAGATGAATGTAAGACGTTTTATCCTTTTTGGCGGAGATGGAGTTCTTGATTTGATTCGGAAGGGAAGTGGCATTTTAAAGGTTCTGATAATGCCAGAGAAGAAAGGTCACAAGAAACCAAGCACCTAGTCCAACAACAATGGCATCATTAACCGTCTGTCCCCCAGGTGAGATGGTGATGTTAATCTGAGTCATAAATAAATGAGCTTTCTAGTCCAATGATACTACTGCTCTTTTAGAGGGCTTCTGCACAGTTACCGACGTGGCCATTCGATTTGTTAAAAATAGTGACATATTAGGTAATGTATTATTAGATATACTGAAAAAAGAAAACGATCATTTGGTCAAATTTCGAGCGACTTTCATCTTAATTCATCTCCATCAGGTTTGACGTGAGATTAAATAACGACACATGAGGGAGTCACTACACCGACTTGCTAGAAAGAATAATCTAAAGGTGAATCTTCCAAGAAAGAGAGATAAATGTTATATTGGTTGATACAGGCTGTACATATTGCAAAAACATGGTGTAGTCACGACGGGAACATTTTTGATCTTAGGTTTACATCGCCAGGACTGACCTGGATGTTGAATAAGAATAACTTCAATAACAACCATCACTGTCATAGCAAAAAAAAAGGAAGAGGAAAAAAAAAGAAAAAGAAGATGAAAAGAAAAAAGAACAACAACAGTAACAGCAATAACAACCACACAACAAGGATAGTGGTCATGGCAACTACAACAAAACCAGCAACAAAAACAACGAGAACGACAAGAATTGTCATCATCATCACCACCACTTCCACCACCACCACCACCACCACCACCACCACAACAACAACAACAACGATAACAACAAGAACCACCATCGCCACAACCACAACAACTGCGACCACAAACTAGATTTTATTCATCAGGTGCTCGGCGTTGGTCAGTCTATCATAAAGAAGTGAAAGGCTCGATAAATACACATAATTTCCTGCACAGGATTCTAACAGTTTCCATCTCCCTTGTTCAACTGACAACACCATTCGACACTAGTCTAAAGTGCACAGAAATTTCCTGACACGACAGTCTGTGGGATCGAATCAAAAGCAAAGTGTTAGTGAAACTGACTTCTTAATTCAGCAGACACTGCAGCAATTTTATGTTAAAAAAAAACGAAACATATTCTGAAGAATTCGAATATTTCCAATACATTCTGTGCAAAAAGATGTCAGTTCCGTTAAAGATCAAGGAAATAGGGTGTAATAGTTTGGGGTGGGATCATATTACTGCAATGAAAACTATACATAATTCTTCCCCACATGGCATCACGGTACACCATTATCGCTTTGCTTAGCCAAAGATAGTTTAGTCAAATTAGATAATTTTGAAACAAATAAAAAGGAAATAAACACACAAAGAAGAAGAAAGGAAAGCAAAGGTTCTTTAGGAAATAGCAGGTGCATGCAGCTCCTATTTTCAGAATAGATTTTCCAGCTAGCGAAAATTAGGCTTGGCTTTGATTAGTCTTTTTTTTCTTTTCTTTTTAATGGAATAGTATTTTGGTACCGGGAAAAATATATTTTGAAATTTCCTTTAAGGATATATATATATATATATATATATATATATATATAATATATATATATATATGTATGTATGTATGTATGTATGTATCTATGTATGTATGTAGTATGTATGTATGCATGTATGTATGTATGTATGTGTCTATCTATATATATATGTATATCTATCTATATATATATCTATATATATATATATATATATATATGTATGTATGTATATGTATGTATCTATGTATGTATGTATGTATGTATGCATGTATGTATGTATGTATGTGTCTATCTATATATATATGTATATCTATCTATATATATATCTATATCTATCTATCTATCTATCTATATATATATATATATATATATATATATATATATGAGAACTAGTAGCAGCTGGAACTAATAAAATATCGATTTTAAACAATAAGGGTTTTCAAGTTGAAATATTCTGATCAGTTTCGTTCATATTTTTTAAAAAGAAAAGCTTTGGAGTAAATAAAATAGAGAAAAGTCTATTTGTAGAAATAGTTATTTTTTAAAAAATAGATTATTTCTTCGAAGTAGGAGGCAGATGCCTTTAATTTGCATGAATCCAATCTTTTACTAGTAAAAAGGGGAAATTGTGTTCACCAAGAAGTTCTATATTTGAATAAATCAAGTGGAAAAATAAAACAAAAACAAAACGGTGAGTGGGGAATAAGTCAGGGGTAGTTGTGGGTGGAGAAGTTTTTGGTAGTTTTGTCTAAAAAGGAATTTTGCAATGTGATGTAGCGGAGTATGAATAACGGAATATTGCTTTTAGGGTGAAATTTATGAATTTAGATATATGATTAGCGTTATAACGTTATGGTGTTGAAGAAGGCAATATGCTTATTATGTCTCCGGATGTGGCGAAAAGGAGATTTCGCTGCTATTTCTAACAAGTCTGCAACGACTGGCAGAATCTCTAGAGTGTCGGAAAAACAGCTTCGTGGTATTTCTCCTGGCTCTAAACATTCCGGGTTCATATTACACCGAGGTCAACTTATCTCTAATCATTTCGAGATCGATAAGATAAAATACCAGTTTAATACGTTGTGGTCGATTTAATCATTAATAAGAGTGTCCCTAAGACTACGACTGAGAATCCCGACTTCTGGTTTGACTTTAAAGACGGATATTCGACGGATATAAAGTGACCCAAGAGATAAACCGCCCTGATTATTATTAGTTTTGAAAATCACGTGTCTGTCACATGTTTGAATTGAAGACAATAGAGACCATCCCTCACTGATCTTGATATAAATGCTTCTTATAAGGCGGCGAGCCGGCAGAATCGTCAGCAGGACGAGTAAAATACTTATTGGCATTTCGTCCGTCCTCACTTTTGAGCTCAAATTCCTCCAGAGTCGACTTTGCCTTTCATTCTTTTGTGGTTGATAAAAAAAAGTACAAGTATTCATTTATATAAAATAAGTACAAGTTGAGCACTAGAGTCGATGTTATTGACTTATACACTTCCTCGAAATGCTGGCGTTCTTCCAAAATTTGAAACTAATATAATTACCAGTCATACCATTCGGTCAATTAAATGAGTTGAAATTCCCCAAGCTATATCGCATTGGGACACAGAAATAATATTGTTTGTATCTAGTTTCATCTCTTGGTTTCATATTTGTGTTTTTACTTCCTTGTTTGATTTGTATAAAACCAATAATTGATCTCATTTTTGTGTTGGTAGTAAAAACAAGAGGCATTCTCTCTCACTTTCTCTCTGCCTCCATCTCTCCCTCTCTCTCTTTAAGTCAATAATGCCATGGCGCTTGTCCCCAAACTTTGAGTTGCTTAAATTCACTTCCGGTGAGAGTAGCCTTGATAATGGCAGGAGAGTCACACTTCCGGCACTGAATGCATACCAATGAAACTAATAACATAAGCAGTAAACACTGGGAGTTGTGATATACATACATACATACATACATACATACATACATACATACATACATATATACATACATACAGACAGATAGACAGACAGATAGACAGACAGACAGATAGATAGATAGATAGATAGATAGATAGATAGATAGATAGATAGATAGATAGATAGATAGATAGATAGATAGATAGATAGATAGACGGATTTATGTATACAAAAGGCGGCGAGCTGGCAGAAACGTCAGCACACCGGGCGAAATTCTTAGCGGTATTTCGTCTGCTGCTACGTTCTGAGTTCAAATTCCACCGAGGTCGACTTTGCCTTTCATCCTTTCGGGGTCGATTAAATAAGTACCAGTTACGTACTGGATCCGATATAATCGACTTAATCCGTTTATCTGTCCTCGTTTGTCCCCTCTATGTTTAGCCCCTTGTGGGCAATAAAGAAATAGGTATATGTATACATGTACACACAAACCTGCGCGCGCATATAGGCATCTTTATGAATATATTCAGTGAGAGACAGAGAGAAGGCAGTAACCGTGGATTATGTGTTTTTACCTGCCAGGGAGGGTGTCGGAATAACGTTGATTGAAGAAAAATTACTTTCCATGTCCACGGGAATGCAAGGAAGATTTTCTCTGCAGAATGTCTGAGAATAAAAATGAAGTACAACAAATAACGAAAACCTGTGTTCATGACTAGTAGGCAGAAGTCTGTCAATCTATTGTTCTATCTATCTATCTATCTATCTATCTATCTATCTATCTATCTATCTATCTATCTATCTATCTATCTATCTATCTATATATATCTTATCTATCTATCTATCCATCCACTTATCTATCTGTCTGTTTGTCCATCTATCTATCTATCACTATCTATCATCTATCTATCTATCAGTCTGTCAATCTATTTTCTATCTATCTTCTATCTATCTATCTATCTATCTATCTATCTATCTATCTATCTATCTATCTATCTATCTATCTATCTATCCATCCACTTATCTATCTGTCTGTTTGTCCATCTATCTATCTATCTATCTATCTATCTATCTATCTATCTATCTATCTATCTATCTATCTATCTATCTACACATACACAACATGCACACACACACACACAAACACACACACACACACATACACACACTTAGGTATAAGTATAAGCACATATATATCTTAGATAGCTAAATAGATAAGTTCATGTATATAAATACACTGAAACACAGAAACAAGAACACACATATATATATATATGTGTATGTGTATGTATGTATGTATGTATGTATGTATGTATGTATGTATGTATGTATGTATGTATGTATGTAGGTATTCATCAATGTATGTATGTAAGTATATGCATACATATTAGGAAGTACGTATGTATATATATGTGCGTATGTGTAATATTGAAATCCAGTTATTAAATGTTTAGATCAAAGTCAGAAATGGCTGAAGGCAAGCAGCGGTAAGATGTCTAGAAGAGAAAGATGCGTTTTGCATATTTCAGGTTTTACAAACACGCACACACACACACATATATACAGGCAAATATATATATATATAATATATATACATATATATATATATATATATATATATATATATGATATATATATATATTTGTACGTCTTGTGTATATGTATGTAATTATCTATATGTGTATGTGCATACATGCAATTAATAAAATATATACGTACAATACATATACCTGTATATACACACACCGGTCTAGACTCACCTACATGATTCTATATATATAGTGAATTAACGCGCTATATATATATATGCATTATGCATGTATATATGTATGTCTTTATAAATCAGTGTATGATATATTAATAATAAACAATATTAGGCAGTATACCAATTTAGTTATTAATTATAGATTTGAAAAGAATAACAAAAATATTGATGCTTATATATATATATATATTCATATATATATATATATATATATATATATATATATATATATATATATTCATAACATATTTATTGATATATATATATATGTGCATGCATGTGGTTTTTTTAGTCTGTGTGTGTGTTTGTTGTGGTTATGAAATAATGTTCATCAATATGCAATTTATTTAATACTTTTTTTCGTATAAAAAAAATCTATTCATAAAATGCCGAATACACGTTGAACTCCACTCCACATGTAGAGACGTATACAGAAGTATACACAGCTGTGTGTATGTGTGTATGTATCTATGTGTGTGTATGTATGTGTGTATAATGACTATGTATATGTGTGTATATATATTATATATATATATATATATATAATATATATATATATATATATATATATATATATATATATACACTTATATGGAGAGAGAGAAAGAAAGAGATAGAAAGATATATATATATATATAATATATTATATATATATATATATATAGAGAGAGAGAGAGAGAGAGAGAGAGAGAGAGAGAGAGATTATAGACAGGTGGACAGAGAGACAGACATACTGAAAGATAGACAAACGGACAGGCTGATATACACACACACACGCACATATATATATTCATATGTATATATATGTTTGTATGTAGGTAGGTAGGTAGGTATGCATGCATGTATTTCTGTGTCTGTCTTTGTCACCCTATCTTCACTTGACAACTGATGTCGTGTGCTTACGTCTCGTAACTTAGGGGTTCTGAAAAATAGACTGGTAGAATAAGTACTGGGCTCACAAATAATAAGTCCTAGAGTCGATTTATTCGACTAATGGTGGTGCCCCAGCATGGCAGCGGGCAAATATATATGTATATATATATATTAATAGATAGATAGATAGATAGATAGATAGATAGATAGATAGATAGATAGATAGATAGATAGATAGATAGATAGATAGATAGATAGATAGATAGATAGATAGATAGATAGATAAAATGGTGAAATGTAGAGGAGAATGGATGGAACAGTGTGTAAGCTAGAATAATTTTAAATTTGTAATTAGCGGTTTAATTGGCTTGCCTTACATCTCAACTTTGTGTCTTTTGCTGAATTCGTGACGTTCTCCAGTTATCGTCTGATTCAATGAAAGTTTAATAATTATCCAGTTGCATGACGATATATTAACATCATGGGCAGGAGGCTGGACCTAACGCTATCGCATACATATGACTGTATCTCTACGTACGTACATATATATGTATATATGTTCGTGCATATATGTATTTGTATATATGTACGTACATATATATAACATAGAAAAATACTTTAGGAATGAGAACCCAGTTTCGAAATCTCCCCAAGACACCTGATGAATGCGGGTGGGTATATCAGCCGAAACGTTGTGTTAGCATCAAACAAGATGACAAATATCCGTCAAATGTAAATAATGTACATAATTCCTCATCCCTTAAATATAGAACTGTAATAGCTACGCCTTAACGAAGGTGGAGGTAATAACTGCGGCAGCAGCGAAAACAATATCAATTACAACAGAAATAAGAAGAACAGCATTAACAACAACCACATCAGCAAATACACTAGCAACAACAATATCAACAACAGTTTTATGACTATTAACAACAGTTCAATGAGATATGGCCGTTGCCACATGCAAGAAATGGCAGCTAAATCTATTTTGAATCACTGAATATCTTCTTTAAAAAGGGAACCCTGAGATATGTGGTCGTGGATTTACTAAAAATAGGATATGGTGGTCACTGCTAAATTGCCTTTGGTCTGGGGTTAAACAACAACAACAATTACTTACGTTGACTACTACTCTCTGCGCTCACATACACAAACGTACATACTTACGCATGCACGCGCACACACGTGTAATGACATATATATGATGGAATAAAAGTCCGGATGTTTATGTGTGGGGCATATCTGTACAACTTTTTGATTGATCAGAACTGACCCGGGGGTTACAAAAACTGTAATAATAGCAATAAAAATAAATAAGAACAACAATAACAGTTGCTGTGGCTGCTGTTGTTTATGTTGTTGTTGTTGGCGGTGGTGGTGATGGCGGTGGCGGTGATGTTGCTATTGTTGTTGATGTTCTATGTTCTGTTCTAATGAAAGGAAGCCTATTATAGTCGCTTTTCAACCGTTATAGTTGCTGTCCTTGTGTAGATATAGGACTTCATTGCTTGTGCCCTGCCTTTGTTAAGAAGTTACACTGGGGTTTAATAGAATCTTGGCTGATATTTCCATCGTAGTTTTGATCTATCCTTAGAGCATATGTGCTTGTTGTTGCTGTTGTTGTTTAAATACAAGTCATACCAGAATAGGCTTAAGGGCAACGCCACTCTACATTTAACCACTCATATTTTATTTCACTCACAATTTATCGAGGCTTACATAGTGCAATGTGAGCCTGCAAAATCGTCAGAATGGCGCGGAAAATGCTTTCCGGTATTTCTTCCGGTTCGCTACATTCTGTGTTCAAATCCTGTCTAGATTAACTTTGCCTTTCATCCCTCTATGTTCGATAAAGTACAGTACCAGCTAATTGCTAGGATCGATGGTGGGATTAACACCTTCTCCAAAAACTGCTTTTTGCCTAAATGAAGAAAAGAGAAATACTTAAGGGTGAAAGATTTGATTTGAAGGAGACTTGGCTGATATTTCAGTCAGGTCGAATGGTCAGTTAGACATTTCTGACTCATCTGCACTGTTGTTATGTTTATACACTGATGTCTCACATTAAGTTAAATATTCCTGAAATACATCTCATTGACTGTAGCGGAATAGTTCACATGAAGAGTTGTGAAATAGAGCGAGAGTGCTTTATACTGATTCACTGCAAAGTAAAGTGGAAATGTAGCAGTGAGACATCACGGATCCTAGAAGCGAATGCAGAGAATTACAATAGTTGACATATTACGTTCTAATATTTCGGCTATGAAAGGCGGTGAGCTGGCAGAATCGTTAGCACGCCGGGCAAAATACCTAGCCGCAATTTCGTCCGTCTTTACGTTCTGAGTTCAAATTCCGCTGAGGTAACGTTGCCTTTCGTCCTTTCAGGGTCAGTAAAATAAGTACCAGTTGATCACTGAGGTTGATGTGATCGAGGTGTCCCTCCCTCCGAAATTACTGGCCTTGTGCCAAAATTTGAAATCAATATTTCGGATATGACAAGGGTGCATGGCCCAGTGGTTAAGGTGCTGCATTCACAATCGTGAGATCGTGATTTCAAATCCTGGGTCTGGTGGTTCGTTGTGCTCTTGAGTAAGAGATGTTCTGTGATTTTTTGACGAGTGTTACAACGTCTACCAATTCATACAACGTCGATTTCACAGAGAGAGTGACCCAAAGTACAGCATAGACATTTGACCACTATAAACAAATCATTTTTGCAAGTTGTCCGGCAATAAATTGCAGAACCGTCTTCCTCTCACTGCGAGAACAGAACCGACCACTACAAGAAGTAATTTGGGTATGAAATTGCCGTATGAAAAGCGAATAAAGCAACCCATTGTTCTTATTTTGCTGTAGCTTTACTCAATTTTTTTACACTTTTCTTTCGAATGTGTATTGTATTAACTTCTTTAAACACGATTGCATTTCAAACATTTTAACATGTTGCTTCGCTGTCATTTACTACTTTCTGCGAAATTCGATAGTTATCGTAAATAAATGTTTATGATCGTCATTTATTAAAAAAAATATTCTTATTATTATCATCATTGCCGAAGTTTATTGCTGAATGCTATTTATAATGATAAAAAAAATATTTTTATGAGAAATATAACAAAAAAATATTTAACAAATTAAAATTGTGTAAATAATATATTTTATTATTACATTTATAATTATAAATATAATTAAGATAGAATAAAGGAAAAAAGAAGCTAACACAAATGAAATAGAATTAAATTTTAATGATGAATTTTAAATGGGAAATTATTGTTTGATGAAAATATTCCACGAAAGCATAATTTATTTAGAAAATTTCCATTATGAACGGCATTTTGTTTAATCATATTTTTATTATTATAAATGCATCGAAGTCGTAACTAAAAGACGCGCTTTAGAAACTCGCTTGGTATTCGTCTTTTAAAACGCGCTCATAGTAGTTATGCTGTTACATCGCAACTACGTGGTATTTATTATTAAAATATTGGTCTTCGTCTCTCTCTCAGGTTCTGAGTTCAAATTCTGCCGATATCGACTTTGCCTTTCATCCTTTTGGGGTCGATAAATTAACTACCAGTTGCGTACTCGGTTCGATCTAATCGACTGGCACCCTTCCCAAAAACTTCGGGCCTTGTGCCTAGAGTAGAAAATATTAAAATATTGGTCTTCATGAACTTACAAGAAATAACGCCACTTTCAGATAGGTGCCACGGTTGCCTTGAACTCTATAACACTCTTTTAGCAATTTCTATGAATGATGATGCTTCCTGACATACTATTCATACGTTATTCATATCCTTGTATATACAAATACAAATACTCACACACACACGCACTTATATATATATATATGTATGTATGTATGTATACACACATACATACACACATTATACATACATTCCCTCTCTCTCACATTCCAGGCCTTCTCTTCATGCTCACTTTCCCTCCCCTCTCACTTCACTGTGTATCTTTCATTTTTTCTCGCCCCTTCTTAATTATTCTATCCCTCTGCCTCTACTTCTATTTCTTCTCTTCCCACGTGACCGGTGTTCGGCCAGGCCTGACCTTTCTTTCTTGGTTCGACTATCATCCGTGCAACATCTATATTCCTCCCTGTGCCTGTCAAAACTTATGTCCCTGCCGTAAGGCTTTACTGCCACACACGCCAGCTTAATTTAATTCGTCCTTAATCAAAAGACACCAGTTGCCATGTCTTGTTAATTGCATTTGTTTTTGTGTAACGTTTCTCTGTCTTTTTCCGTCCTTGTTTTCGTATACATTCGCTGCTTTCTTCCAAGGAATCTGATGCATTTAGCTTATTTTTCCTTGGGGCTGGCCACATTGGAGCAATCTCGAGTATAACCAAATGAAATTGCAAAGATAATTTGGAACTCGACTAAGGATAGAAAACTCCGAATGACCTGTCCTTGTTTTCCTTGTATCATCTGTCTGGATGTCTTGCGTTCTTGTCCTATTTATGTATTTTATATATATACATACATTTTATATATATATACATACACACATATCCCCCCCACACACATTGATACAAATAAGTAAAGCTCAGCTCATCGGAAACATGACGGTTATGGCAGATAGAATGGAATCATGTCAGCTCCCAGTTCCGGAGATTAAGTTATGTTGAAATGAAATTAACAGTCCTTGTGTGCTTTTCAGAAAGATTATATATATTTATACACACACACACACACACACCACACACACACACACACACACACACACTCACACACACACATATATATGCATGTGTGGATATATATATATATACATATATATACATATATATAAATATATTAAATATATATATATATATATATATCATATTATTTTATATATATACATTACATATATTATATTATATTATATTATATATACACACACATTGAGCTCCACCCGACAGCTTGCTGTTAACGACTATATCTAATATATATATTTGATATATACTTGCATAGATAGTTTCTGCATGTATTTATCTACCCATCACTCTCTGTTTTTCTGTGTATATACGTCCATATATGTATGCATGTATGTACACACACACACACACACACACATTGCATTATATATTGATAGTTCGCTATATAATTGGTCTGTTCTATCACAGCGGAATCTGGGTTGAGACAGCAACAGCTATAAAATATCAATAAAGACAATAATAACAGTATCAACAACAACAACAGCAACAACTAAATCAAAGTCTATTGCAACAAAATATGAGCAGCAGCAGTAGCAACAACAACAACAACAACAACAACAACAACAACAACAACAACAACAGCACTACTATTATCGTTATCAGGAACAGTATTAACAACAACACTGTCAACATCATCATAATCATCAACAAGAACAACACCAACAAGAATGAAAAATCTATATATATTTCTAGAGGTCCTGAACTGTCTGTGTTATTTCAGTAAGATTCTGTCTTCTTGCAGGAGAAATTGTCCTGAGAACAAGATAGAGGACTAATGACCGGTTCAGGAATATTTGACCAACCACCTAATAATATAAATATTACTAGTCAAAATAATCGCAAATTAATATCGAATATAAGCTGGGAGGCGGGAGGTTGTTAGCGTGAGTTTGATAGTGAATGTCTCGGATGGAGCGGTGGGGGTTTGTGGGTGCATTTAATGATTGACTTTAACGGCTCTGAAGACCAGAAAACTGTTTTAGTCTTCAGAGAAAAAATCTCGTGTCAAATCGATTGCCATACGAATGAAACTGTATACTTACATAATACATACACGCACACAGACAGACACACACAGTCAGTCAGTCACACACGCAAACACACACGCAAACACAACACAACACACACACAAAAACGCATTCACGCATAAGTATATATAAGTTTATATGTATGTATATATACGTTTATATATATGTTTATATATATATATATGTATATATATATATATATATATAATATATATGTATATATATATATATATATATACATTTGTGTGCGAGTGTATATTTTTTTTATATAATGTACTATAGAATACTGTTCCAACTTATGTAAAAAAATATGTATATACTACTACTACTACTACTACTCTACTACTTACTACTACTACTAATAATAATATAATAATAATAATAACAATAATAATAAGAATAACGATAAGAGCAATACATCTTCACATACACATACGGCTGTACATACATACACACACAGACACACACACGCACACACATAGCATTACACCTGTAGTACACCCATGCACAGGTTCTATTTCACTTCTTTTATAGTAGAACTGGACAGTGTGTTTATTTTTGGCATAATGACTCTCGCAAGATACAACACTATATATACAATATATATAATAAAACCAAAGAAAGATCGAAATCACTTGATCTGGTGGTCCCCGCGCATAAAAGATACTTAGCCACAGGCATGCAATGTATTAACAGCTCAAATGTTTTGTTAAAATTATTTGTCCTTTGAGTCAAAATTCTCAATTTTTCACTGAAACAAAGATCACATCGAATCTTTGATTTGAAACCCTCGTCCCAGTAAAGTTGCACATTTTCTATAATAGACCAGGTAAGTTTGAATTTATGTGGACTTGTCTCACGCAAGAAACCTTATAAACTTGGACAAATGAATGCTTATACTTGTAATAACGGCTTATTAATGTGCGTTCCGTTGCTCCAATATGTGTTTTAGGTTCATCATGGATGTCTGTACACCAGGTGCATTCCAGGAGGCTCCTTCAAATGATACATTTATCAATTTGAAAGAAGTACAAAACTGTAATCTCCTTCAGAGTAAGAACTACAAACACTCCAATGCCCTTGATCGCTCCCGCCACTTCACGAAGACCCCTTGTGAGCCTTCCAAGGGGCATTTTCCAGGCTCCTTCTCAAAGCCTTCTCAATACAGTCAAAGCGATTGCTCCTTCAGCTTGGGGAACAGACAAAAGTCATTCACAAGGAGCAAGATCTATACTGTATGGGTGACGGAAGGTTTTGCTGCCCATATCTGCAAAGTATTTGGTTACCAGGGTGCAATTGTAGACTGGTGCATGTGCCAGAGCTGAGTGAAAGATCTCTGACCTTTAACGACGAAATCTCTTCATGAACGCCCTCAAAACCTCCACAACGTTCTCCTTAGGGAGAGTGTTGCCAGAGGGATCTGAGTGAATGTAAAGGATGCACATGTTGCCGGAAACCAGGATCGACATACTTGCTTTGGACTTGCATCAGTTGGGTCTGGGAGTGTCACAAAGTGTCCATTAAACACGTTGTCGCTTTGTCTCTGGATCTTAACAGCAGATCCAGCTTATGTCACAGGTCATTTGGATTGGAGGTAATGAAATTCATTGTCCCTCTGCTCTCAACGACACATCTTTCATTCTGTTCGCCTCTAGGAAGCCTGGGAACAAACTTTGCACAAATCTTGATCATTTTCAGACCTTAATGAATAATTCCGTGTATGCATATTGTCTTTATAAACACACGAATGTCTTCATCCAGAAAATTGCAAATTTTTTCAACCAACACTGATCGTCTAATATTTCTCTCCATCCCACAATTTTCATCAACTCTCACCATCTCTCTAGCGTCTTTGAAGTTTCTGTGCCAGAGAAAAGCAGATGCTCGGCTCAGAAGTTAATCCATAAGCAGCCGAAAGCATTTCATAAGATTCTTCAACGTTTTTGCCCAGTGTAACAGAAAAGTTTCTCTTTTGGTGAGCTTCCAAATTGTCTTCACGTCTCGATGGCATTCTAGAATCGAGACAACTGTAATAAGCAATGTTTAACAGAGTGCGTTAAAAGTGTTGTTGCAGCAGTCTCCTTCCATATGGAATAAAAGGTGGCGGGTCAGCTTATTCGATGTATAACAATGTTATACTAAAATAAAAATAATTTAGAACAGTTATAGCTACGTGTCCTAAAAAAATATCACACTATCTGGAATATATATATATATATATATATATATATATATATAATATATATATATATAATATATATATAAGTTTTTATATTATCATATAAATATATATATACATATACATATTTATCACACGGATGTCGAACATGAACTTCTTAAACGTAGAGTATATATCGTGTTTATATATGTGTATGGCGATATATATTATGTGTGTGTGTATGCATATATATATATATATATATATATATATATATATATATATATATATATGCATAAATATATATATATATATGATGTATGTATGTATATATATGTATGTATGTATATATATATTTATATATATATATATATATGTATGTATATTATATATATGTATGTATATATATATGTATATATATATATCTATATTTATATATGTATATATGTATATATATACGTATATCATACGCACGTGTGTGCAAGTGCGCCCCAGCCCGTCTGTGCGTGCGTATGTTCGTATGTTTGTCGGTTTTTGTTACTTTACCCAGTAATCACCAAGTACAAACACAAAACATAATAAACTCGCCAAACAGAAGGAACCAATAAAAAAAATTATAGAAAAGAAGTAAAAACGAAGAAGAAAAGAAGAGATGAGTTTGGACGGAGTAATGTCCATCATGGCTGAAGTAACTAAAAAAAGACAAAATTCTTTCTCTTTTTAGCCTGTCTATCTCTATCTCTTTGTCTCTCTCTCTCTCCTAATATTCGCCCCCCCCCCTCTCTCTCTCCACCTTATGATTCTGGCAAAACCTTTTATTTCTTGTCAGGTCTTGTTAGATAAAAGTCAAGATACCACGTGGCTGATTCGATCTCGCTTTGAAAATAAATAAACATAATAAAGAAACTATATAAAAAAAACAACAACAACAAAAGAATAAAACAAGGATAAGTTGAAACAAAACAGAAACGTTATTTCTTCGAAGTGGTAGAGACGGAAGAGGTGTAGGTGGAGAACGAAGGGGAAAGATTGTCTAAATTAGGTGTCTAATTCACTAGTCAGTCTGCCAATACAATGATAGTGATTTCATTTGATGTGACTAAAAGTCAAAGATGTTATTCCTTCAAAGATATTCTCGTTGGAGAGTGGGTCGCGGAGTAGAAATACCGAGAGGAAGAGTAATGGTAGTAAAAAAAGCAAAACAACACAACACAACACAAAAACAAAACAAAACAACAAAAATAGTGATAATAGAACACAACACAACATAAATATATAAAACGAGAAACAATGACAAAATGGCGTTGTTGAAATGAAATTAAGAAAGGAATAAAGAAATCCAGTCCTGCGAAACGGTTTCGAATTTTAACTGAAATAAATACTATTTCTACAGTTGTTCGAATATTGTTGTTATTATTATTATTATTATTATTATTATTATTATTATTATTATTATTATTCTATGTTTGACTTTTGCTTTATGTTTGTACAAGTTGGCTCTAAGTCTCTTCCAGAGACCTCAAGAGACAAAAGGTTGGAAGTTCACGTTGTTGTTATGCCTAGTGTGCCATATATTTGGGGTTTTTTTGGTGTTGTACTAGTGAATGTCTAATAAATAAATTTTAAAAAAAATTATTATTATTATTATTATTATTATTATTATTATTATTATTATTATTATTTATTATTAAGGTGGTGAACTGGCAGAATCACTTTCCGGATTACCCTGGCCATGCCAAGAAGGCAACACTTTTGTAACAGTTCTACTAGGGAATCTATTCCAATTTCCTTTATATTCTGCTTGATAACTTCTGATACTGTTCCCAAGGATGCAAGAATAATTGGCACTTGCTTCACCTTCTTCATTTTCTATAGCCGGGCTATTTCGTACTTAAGACGGTTGTACTTATCTACCTTTTCGGCATCCTCCTTGACTATTCGTTGGTCAAAGGGGAATGCGACATTAACTATATAGCGTATGTGGTGCACTTTGTTCGCCACCAACAGGTCTCATCTGTTATGTTCTAGCACCTGATCTGTTTGGATTGGGAAATCCCAGAAGATTTTACTAGTGTCCGACTTCGTCGCTCTCTGCGGTGTGTGCGCATATCTCGTCTTGCTCTTCTCTAACCCCCACTTTCGCTACCTGATCGTATCGCCACAACATGTAGTAGTTTTGGGCAAATCTAGAGCATTCGGTCGTGACATGGGCAAGGATTTCATCCACTCTATCACAGATGTGATACAGCGCAAAGACTTGCTCATTCATAAGGTTGACTCTCCAGTTCGTGTCCAAAGTTTGGTCTTGCGTTGCCAGTATAGTGCTCTCGATATTATTATTATTATTATCCTTATTATTTTATTATTATTATTATTATTATTATTATTATATTATTATTATTACTATTATTATATTATTATTTATTATTATATATTATATATTATTTATTATTTTTTATTATTTTATTATTATTATTATTATTATTATTATTATAATTTTATTATTACTGATTTATTTTATTTTGTATGATTATTATTATTATATTATCTCTATTATTATTATTATTATTATTATTATTATTAATATTATTTATTATTATTATTTATTATTATATTATTATTATTATATTATTAATATTATTTTGTCATTGATTTTCATCTCTTCCTTATATCAAATATGTATTGCTCCATAGTAACTTAGAAGTTACTACTGCATGACTTGTTACTGTATGCTTAATGTACAAAAGCATAGGATTTTAATTAGATTCCAGCAGAATTATCTGAATAAAGCGTTATTTCAATCAAAAATACTTTTGAAAATAATTATATATAATACGTAAGTAAAATT
>NW_021826232.1:25000-30000 GCF_006345805.1 Octopus sinensis | reverse complement strand
AAGAAAAAACATGGACGGGTCATTCGAAGTTTTCTTTGTTCAGTTGAATTCCAGATCATCATTGCAATTTCGGCTGGTTATACCTGAGATTGCTCCCATTTTGCCAGCTCCAAGGAATATCTAAGCTAAGAGCATTAGATTCCTTGGAAGTAAGCAGCGAATATATACGAAAACAAGGACGGAAGAAAATACGGAGAAATGGTACACAAATAGAAATGGAAATAACAGGACATAACAACAGGTGTCTTTCGACTAAGAACGAATTAAATTAAGCTGGTGTATGTGGAAGTGAAGCCTTACAGCAGAGACATAAGAGATGACAGGCATCTGGAGGAATATAGATGTTGCACGGATGGTAGTCGAACAAAGAAAGAAAGGTCAGGCTTGGTGGAACACCGGTTACGTGGGGAGATAAGAGAGAGATGTAGAAAAGGGAAGTTATATTATACATGATGACATCTTGAAAAGTGGAAGACAGATTGGGTAGTTGAATAATGTAATTTTAGATAGGCGTTGACTTGTAGAAAGACGAGTTAGTCATGGTCAGAACGGCTTTGGTGACAATTCAGTCATAGTGAGGGTGGTATGGGACTAAAGAGGGGGAGCTGGAGGAGGAGGAGGAGGAGGAGGAGGAAGGGGAAGAAGGTGGCAAAGAAGAAGATAGATGTGAGGAAGGAAGAGTAAAGGGAGCGGAGACGAAGAATAAATAGGAGGAACTGAAAAAAGAAATGAAGAAAAGAAGGAAAGAGAAAATTAAGAATGAAGAACGAGAGGGAAAATAAAGAGGAGGAGAAGAGGGAAGAGGGAAGAAGAAAGAAGAAGAAGAAGAAGAAGAAAGAAGAAGAAGAAGAAGAAGAAGAAGAAAAAGAAGAAGAAGAAGAGCAAAGGACTGGAAGAAGGAAAAGAATGAGATGAAAAATGAAGAGGAGAAAGTAAAAAAGCAAAAAAAAAAAAACCAAAAATACAAAGCGAAGACTGCTGAAAAAAAAATATGAAGAGGCAAAAGATGGAGAAGAAATATATAAAAAAAGCGAGAAATGGAGAAGAAATATAAAGAGAAAGAAGAAAAATGACAGAGAAAAGGAAGAAGAAATATAGATGAAGAATAGTAACTAGGACAATATGTCACTTCAAGAATTATTAATCAATTATTTAAATATCGATATTGTTTTTCTCACTTTTCATGTGACCTCAGTGATTGATTTTTCTTTTCATCAATTATACAAATTATTCACACATAGTCCCCGCATAAAATTAAATGATCAATTTTCGGCTTCTTTGATCACTTTTTCTGTAACTACAATACTTCACTGATAAGGTATAATAAGACCGGAAGATGACGAAAGTTGTCACTCCTCCTTACCAAAAGAGTTTATACAATTTTTACTCATTGTATTTATGATGTGTTTCTCTGAGTTCATATTCATTATTTCTAATCAGATTTTAGAATAATCTTCATTATTTTATATGTGTTTGGCACTAACTTAACTGTGATTTTTTTCTCAAGTTAATGGCGTTACTGAGTAATTAACCACCATAAATTATTTCCCGATTTTAATGTCATAGCGCAGATGTTATATGTACAATGTAATCAGAAATCTGAGGCAATTGATGGTGATTGTCTAAATATCTATATCAAAAAATCAATATATGAGATCGATAGGAGGATTTGATCTAACCATTTGTCGTGTAGAATGTAGAATCGAATGTTTCAATTAGTTCGAATATTTTGAACGACGAAAGTGTTGTTGCCTCTTGTAGGAAGGAGGGGAGAATATATGGCTGTGTGGTTAAGAAGTTTGTTTTGAAGGAACACGATCCCGCGTTCGAACCCATTGCGCGGTATCTTGGGTGTAATTGTCTTTTAATATTAGCTGGCAGAAACGTTAGCACGCTGGGCTTAGCGGTATTTCATCGCCTTTACGTTCAAATTCCGCCGAGGTCGACTTTGCCTTTCATCCTTTCGGGCTCGATAAATTAAGTACCAGTTGCATACTGAGGTTGATGTAATCGACTGACCCCTCCCCCAAAATTTCGAGCCTTGTGCCTAGAGTAGAAAAGAATATAAGATGAGTTTAAGGTTTTAAGGAGTCGAGGCTAGCAGAATCGTTACCTCGCTAGGTAAGTTACTCAGCGCAATTTAGTTTGTCTTTACGTTCTGAGTTCAAATGCCGCCAGCGTCGACTTTGCTTTTCATCCTTTCGGCGTTAATTAAATAAGTACCAGCAGGTGGCGAAGTGGCAGAATCGTTAGCACGCTGGACGAAGTGCTTAGTGGTATTTGACCCGTCGCTACATTCTGAGTTCAAATTCCGTCGACAACGACTTTACCTTCCATCATTTCGGGGTCGAAAAATTAAGTACCAGTCGAGTACTGGGGTAGATGTAATCGACTACTTCCCTGTTCCAAATTTCAGGCCTTGTGCTTATAATAGAAAGGATTACATAAGTACCAGTTGAACACCGGTGTCCATGTAATCAACGCGCCACATCCTTGAAGCTGCTGACCTTGTGCTAAAGATTCTACCAGCTTGCTGCCTTAAAAGGATCATAATATTTATTTCTTCATTACCCATAAACAGCTAAACATAGAGGGGACAAACAAGGACAGACAAAGGGACTAAGTCGATTATATCGACCCCAGTGCATAATTGGTATTTATTTAATCGACCCCGAAAGGATGAAAACCAAAGTCGATCACGGCGGAATTTGAACTCAGAACGTAGCGGCAGACGAAATACCTATTTCTTTACTACCCACAAGGGGCTAAACACAGACGGGACAAACAAGGACATACAAACGGATGAAGTCGATTATATCGACCCCAGTGCGTAACTGGTACTTATTTAATCGACCCCGAAAGGATAAAAGGCAAAGTCGACCTCGGCGGAATTTGAACTCAGAACGTAGCGACAGACGAAATACTGCTGAGCATTTCTCCCGGCGTGCTAACATTTCTGCCAGCTCACCGCTCTATATTAGGATTATAATATTAACAGTAAGAAATAAGGTGGCGAGCTGGTAGAAACGTTAGCTCGCCGGGCGAAATGCTTAGCGCTATTTCGTCTGCCGTTACGTTCTGAGTTCAAATTCCGCCGAGGTCGACTTTGCCTTTCATCCTTTCGCGGTCGATTAAATAAGTACCAGTTACGCACTGGGATCGATTTAATCGACTAAATACCTATGTCTGTCCTTGTTTGTCCTCTCTGTGTTTAGCCCCTTGTGGGTAGTAAAGAAATAGGTATTTCGTCTGCCGCTACGTTCTGAGTTCAAATTCCGCCGAGGTCGACTTTGCTTTTCATCCATTCGAAGTCGATAAATTAAGTACTGGTTGTCAAGCGGTGATGGAGAACAAATACAGACAAAAAAGACATACACACACACGCACGCACATGCACACACAATTACACACACAATTACGCACATACACACACACATATATACGAGGGGTTGCTGAAAAGTTTCAGGTTTTCAGGGTATCACGAAGGGCTTGGTTGGAAACCCAGCTTTCTGGGTTCTTTTACAGCACTTACAAAAACTGAAAGACCGCTGCAATAAGTTTGTGAATCTGAAATAGGAACATCTTAAATAAAACCATAATCAACTGATCTTCCTGTTTATATATATATATGTATATAGTACTTGAATGCCGAAGGTAGAGCAATATGCTTTAATTAATAAAGCTGCTACTCTGAGTAACAGTTTATGTAATGTCTTTGCAGCTTTATTATAAAGCATATATATGTATTATATATATTATATATATATATATATATATATATGGCGGTTGCCCCAGCATGGCCACAGCTCGTGAGCTGAAACTAGATGAAATGATGAAATGATATATATATATGTATATATATATATACACACACACAGACACACACACAATTGGCTCGTTTCACTTTCCGTCTACCAAATCTATTCACAAGGCTTTGGTCGGCTCGAGACTATAGTGGACGACAATTGCCCAAGGTGTCACGCAGTGGGACTGAAACCGGAACTCATGTGGTTGGGAAGCAAGCTTCTTACCGCACAACCACAATAGATAATTAATTCACAACAATGTGAGTAAATAAGCATTAAATTTGACAGAATAATCTGAATGCTAACGGGTTAATCTCAGTATCAGGATCAACAACAGCAGCAGCAGCAACAACAACAACAACAACATTAATATCAAAAGCACGTTATTAGCCATATCAACAACGTTAACATCAACATTATTTGTCCCAGTATGAACATCATCATCAACAACAATAACAGTCATGTTATCAACTCCCATGTAGAATAAGAATTCACCGAAATTTCCTAAAATTTCCCAGGGGTGCCTTCTGCAAGAAGAACATAGAATTAAGCGTGCGCGCGCGCGTGTTTGTGAGCAGGTGTGGGTGAGCTAATATGCCTCAGTGTAAGGACGAAAAAATATTCTTTTTAATTAATAAAAATTTCTCGTATAATGAAACAGAAAAAGAAATCATTAACGTTACTGGCAAATTTTATCAAAGTCAAGGAAGATTACTCCAGGCATATTTCGTTCTCATTAGACCTCTTCAGTGAACGTCTTAATCATGCTTCACAGACAGTATATGTATACACACATATATAAATTTGTGCACAACATTTTTTAAGATTGTCCCATATGTACTGTCTTCGTTGTGCTTCCCCTTTTATTTCTTAGCAAACACTATTTCTCTCTGCCTCTTAAACTAAAAACAACAACAGGTAGCAGCAGCGGTGGTCCCCAGTCAAATTTCCCATGTACGTATTATATATATATATATATATATGGCAGAATCGTTAACACGCCAGGCGAAATGCTTAGCGGTATTTCGTCTGCCGTTACGTTCTGAGTTCAAATTTCGCCGAGGTCGACTTTCATCCTTTCGGGGTCGATAAATTAAGTACCAGTAACGCACTGGGGTCGATGTAATCGACTTAATCCGTTTGTCTGTTCTTGTTTGTCCCCTCTGTGTTTAGTCCTTTGTGGGTAGTAAAGAA
>NW_021826232.1:15000-17500 GCF_006345805.1 Octopus sinensis | reverse complement strand
TACCATCACCACCATGATCACCACTATTATCACTACCACTACCACAACCACCACCATCGCCATCACCATCACCATCCTCATTATTGTGACCACCATTACCACCACCACCACCACCACCACTACCACTACCACCATTATCACCATCACTACCACCATCATTACCACCACCACCACCACCACCACCACCACCACCACCACTACCACCACCACCACCACATCATTACTTATCTTGAGGGGATGGTGTCTAGTTCCTACATCAGATTGAAAGCCAGGCGAGAGTGATTTAAGGAAGATTTAGCTCCCTGTTTT
The DNA here is from genome assembly GCF_006345805.1 of Octopus sinensis. NCBI lineage: Eukaryota > Metazoa > Mollusca > Cephalopoda > Octopoda > Octopodidae > Octopus > Octopus sinensis. The sequence continues at coordinate 17,191 of NW_021826232.1, read as the reverse complement.
TTAACGCCTATACCGCTCCCTCCATACGCAACGGCTCCCTCCATTGGTCCTATATCCTTCATATTAGATATAGGTGGCGGTAGTGTAGCTGTCAAAGTTGTTATTTAACCTCAGGACGGTATCCTTTCCACTGACCTAAAATGAAAGGCTATGATCAAAGGTGCTTAAGCTGTGATCAGTTCATCGCAATGAATTTTTGTCACCAGAAATAGTGTACATTGGACTACATTGTCCAGTGTGTCGTGTCGTATCTTAAGCCACTAACGTGTAGTTTGACAGGAAGAAAGTTGACTAAAGTTTCTAGCATTTGGAAAGACTATGTACAACCTTCTACATTACCCGATGGTGTTGTGTCGGAATTGTTGTTTTATTAGTGGTAGAAGTGGTGGTGGTGATAGTGGTCGTAGTGGTGGTGGTGGTGGTGGTGGTGGTGGTAGTGGTGGTAGTGATGGTGGTGGTTGTGGTGGTAGTAGTAGCAGTAGTAGCAACAACAAGTAGTATTAGTAGTAGTAGTAGTAGTAGCAGTAGTAACAGTGGTGGTGATAGTAGTGGTGGTGGTGTGGTGGTGGTAGTAGTAGTAGCAACAGCAGCAGCAGCAGCAGCAGCAGTAGTAGTAGTAGTAGTAGTAGTAGTGGTGGTGATGGTGGTTGTAGTAGTAGTGGTAGTAGTAGTTGCAGCGGTGGTGGTGGTGGTAGTAGTAGTAGTAGTAGTGGTGGTGGTGGTAGTGGTGATGGTGGTGGTAGTAGTAGTGGTAGTAGTAGTGGTGGTGGTGGTAGTAGTTGTAGTAGTCATCGTTGCAGGTGTTTAACCATGGTGCATTCTGGAGCAAGCAGATATTCTGATCCAATGTTTGCCATCCGTGACTATCTCTCTTAATTTTTTTCAGGAATAATGTATCTAGGACTACACCATTCAATGTAACCTTCATTACTACCAGATGTTATGGTGTGATTAGTGGAAGATTTGACTGCTATTTCTAACTCCATCGTACTTTCTAACGACTATGGAGGTGGTGATTGTACAGTTGGATGTGTTTGTGGTGGTACTCATGGGGGTACTGTTGCTGTTAGGGTTCTGGTGATAGTAGTGGTGGTGATGGTGGTGGTGTTGGTTGTGGTGGTGTTGGTTGTGGCGGTGCTCCTGGTGGATGGTAGTGGGGGTGATGGTGATGGTGTTGTTGTTGTTGGTGGTGGTAGTTGTGGTGGTGGTCGTCATGGCGGTGATGCTGATGATGATGATGATGTTGCTGCTGATGATTGTGGTGATGGTGATGGTGGTGGTGGTGGTGGTGGTGGTGGTGGCGGCGGTGACTGTATAGTCTTTTAATGGTGACACATAATGGCTGTGCTTGGGGGGGGGTGATGATTGAAGCGGTGGAGGCGGAGAGGACGACAGAGATGTTTTTAGGAAATGGCGTTAAATGATAAGCGTTACATAGATAGATAGATAGATAGATAGATAGATAGATAGATAGATAGATAGATAGATAGATAGAAAGAGAGAGAGAGAGAGAAAGAGAGAGAAAGAAAGAAAGAGGAGGGAGAGAGACAGGGAGGGAGATTGAGAAAGAAAAAGAAAAGCAGATTGAAAGTGATAGAGAGATAGAATGAGCGAGCGAGAGAGAGAATGAGTGTAAGAGAGAGAGATGAGGGATGGAGGGAGAATGAGAGAGAAAGAGAAAGCGAGGTTGTGAGAGAAAAAGTGAGAATGAAAGAGAAATGTAGCTAGAGAGAGGGAGAGAGAAAGAGAAAGAAAGAAGGAGAGGGAAAAAGAAGAGGGGGAGAGAGAAAAAGAAACGTAGAGAGATTGTCGGTATAGACAGAAGACAAACAGATAGAAAGATAGATAGATAGATAGAGAGAGAGAGAGAGAGAGAGAAAGAGAGAGAAAGAGAGAGAAGGAGACAGGTGTAAAAAGACGGTGCAACAGCAACTACGATACCTGCCGCAGCAAGAGCAGCAGCAGCAGCACAGCAGCAGCAGCAAGAGCAGCAGCAGCAGTTTCTAATGAATTGGAAAGTACTTCTATCTCCAATATAAATATCGCCTACGGCATTCCTCTGCATGCATTTAGTTGACAACCGTCGCCATTATCACCTACACGCCACCACCTGCGCCACCAACTGCGCCACCAACTGCGCCACCGCCTGCGCCACCACCTGCGCCACCGCTCGTTCCACCGCCTGCATCAC
>NW_021826232.1:0-10000 GCF_006345805.1 Octopus sinensis | reverse complement strand
CCAGTGCAGGTGCCTAGTGCAGGTGCCTAGTGCAGGTGCCCAGTGCGGATGCCTAGTGCAGGTGCCTAGTGCAGGTGCCTAGTGCAGGTGCCTAGTACAGGTGCTTAGTGCGGGTGCCTAGTGCAGGGACAGCCTTCTCTCCTTGCATCTGTCACATCCTTGATGTTACCCCGAGTTACAGAATAGGCGTAGAGAGCGTCAGTGCCAGTTCACGACAACATAGACACCTGAAATTATCAGCGAAAGCATGGTGCAAGCAATCGGTTCATATTCAGCAGTTAGATTTATTTTAATTAATAAAAATTCCATGACTCATTACGACATACGTGGCAATAAATCACTTTATGTCTATCCCTCCCCTCATACGACAGTGTGAAAGCGTGTGGTCTAGTAGTAGGTTGTAGCGCTCACGATCGCAAGGTCTTGGTTTCGATTTCCGGAGTGGGTAGTTCATTGTGTTCTTAAGTAAAACACTTCATTTCCTGTCGCTTCAGTCCATTCAGATGTAAATGAGAATTCCTGCAGAGGGGAATTTAGAGGGGAATGTTGTGATGTCCGTCATTTATAAGCCCTGGAAACTGGATAATGACCCTTTGCATCTGGAGACTCGAGATACTACGGGTTTAGTGATACCTAATTTAGAATAACGTTACTTCATCATTCCTTTGTTTCAAAGAAAACTGAAGTTTAATTGAGATTTTAGATTTAAAGAATATCTATTCATTTCGTAAACAAAAAAGTTATCGTTACAACGAACGACAAAACATTGATGATGTCACAGTAGTCAAAATGTAAGATGGTCCTTGTGTTACTGTCGCCGTTTATTCAATGTGGTTAGCTATTGGTTGTGCTACTGGCTTTTGATGTCTCTTGTTCGCCTTTCTGTTAATTACTTTTGTGTTAGTCCAGCACTTGGGTCAGCCACCGCCGGCCATTTTGTTAGTGGGTTAGCTGCGCTGAATATATAGGGGTGGTTTGGCTTAGAAAGAAGCGCACCACTGATGAAATTGTTGTTGGAGTAGATTCTACGCAGTCTTGATTGCTCAGATATGTTTTATGACGTAGGTAATATTCTAACAAATCGTGACAACGGACATAGCGATCTGATTCCTAAATATTCTGATGCATTTTATAAACTCCGAGTGTACGGTAGGATATCTAACATTTCTGATTTAACAGAAATTTTGAGGGAACGGGCTAAGACGATGCCGAAAGGCGGCGAGCTGGCAGAATCAATAGCGCCTCGGGCGAAATGCTTAGCGATATTTCGGCTGCCGTTACGTTGTGAGTTCAAATTCCGCCGAGGTCGACTTTGCATTTCATCCTTCCGGAGTCGATAAATTAAGTACCAGTTACGCACTGGGGTCGATATAATTGACTTAATACCTATGTCTGTCCTTATTTGTCCCCTCTGTGTGTAGCCCCTTGTGGGTAGTAAAGAAATATGTATTTCGTCTGCCGCTACGTTCTGAGTTCAAATTCCGCCGAAGTCGACTTTGCCTTTTTATCCTTTCGGAGTCGATAAATTAAGTACCAGTTATGCACGGGGATCGATGTAATCGACTTAACCCCTTTGTCTGTCCTTGTTTGTCCCCTCTATGTCTAGCCCCTTGTGGGCAATAAAGAAATAAGACGATACCGATATTTCCTTGTACGTGATTTGTACATTATTTTAGCGACCGTGGAAAAACGAAAGTTAGATTTGATTTCGGGCGGAAATTGAACACAAAGCGTAAGGAGCCAAAACCAACACCACAAACTGCGTAACGCTTCTGCCAACTCGTCATCTTATTAATGGTATTTATATAAAAAAAAGTAGCATAAGCAATATTCATCTGTATCCTAACAATAGTCTTTTGAAGCAAACGCCGAGGGTTCAAATAGGATAGGTTTCCTACTCCTCGTCCTCTCCCTCTTTTTCGCTCTTCTTCTTCTTCTTCTTTTTCTTCTTCTTCTTCTTCTTCTCTTCTTCTTCTTCTTCTTCTTCTTCTTCTCCTTCCTCTCCTCCTCCTCCTCCTCCGTCTTCTTCTTTTTCTTCTTCTTCTTCTTCTTCTTCTTCATCATTCTTCATTCTTCATCTTCATTCTCCTCCTCCTCCTCCTCCTCCTCTTCCTACCACTACCACTACCACTACTACTACCACTCCTTGTTGTTCCTCTTCACTTCCTCTTTTTATCATCATCTACCTCATGTTTGCTTTTTTTTTCTTCACTTTTTTTCCTTTTTTTCTTTTCTTTTTTTTTTTTTGCCATATATTCTGGACATTCCAGCTTAGCTCAGCTGAAGCTCACGAATTTATTACATTTGTGAAGGCATGCTATTTTTCCTCGAGATTCTTCTACATAACAGCCGTACAATTTACCAATTTATTATTGTCCATTCCAGCCACTCCTTGGCTTTGGGGAGTTTCGGTAGATGAAAAATTTTTAGCAATTTCTACGGAGAAATTTTTCGCTTTTGCTTCCTTTGGTTGAGTTTATTACTTTCCATATCGACAAATTCCACAATAGAACAACTCAGATTTTCTGAGAGGAGTTTGAAAAGAAACGTGCAATATTAATAATTTTCTACTAAGCGTTTTCAGGTGATCGATTAGAGAACGCACGCACGCACGCACGCACGAAGGCACGCGCGCACGCACACATATACACACGTACACACACTTATAAGGATACAGAAATAAGTGTGCACTTTAACACACCTATCTATCTATCTATCTATCTATCTATCTTTCTATCTCTGTCTGTCTGTCTCTCCCTCTCTCTCTCTCTTTATCTATACATACACACAAACACACACACACGCACACACACACTCACTCATACACACACATACAAATATACATTCACATACACTGTTTTTCACGCTCCACTTTGTTCACAGCGCAGCATGTGTTGTATGTACGTCTATGTATTATATATATATATATATATATATATATATATATATATTTCTTTACTGCTCACATGGGGCTAAACATAGAGAGGACAAACAAGGACAGACAAAGGGATTGAGTCGATTGCATCGACCCCAGTGCGTAACTGGTACTTAATTTATCAACCCCGAAAGGATGAAAGGTAAAGTCGACCTCGGCGGTATTTGAACTCAGAACGTAACGGCAGATGAAATACGGCTAAGCATTTCGCCCGGCGTGCTAACGTTTCTGCCAGCTCGCCATACATACATACATACATACATACATACATACATATATATATATATATATATACACACATTTATACATGTATATATATATACATGTATACGTGTAAACATGCGCACACTGACATATATAATAATAATAATAATAAAATAATAATAATAATAATAATAATTTTTATTTCTTTATTGCCCACAGGCGGCTAAACATAGAGGGGACAAACAAGCACAGACAAAGGGATTAAATCTATTACATCGACCCCAGTGATTAACTGGTACTTATTTAATCGAACCGGAAAGGAAAGTAAGTGTGTTTGTGAATTTATTATTTTGACTCCTCCAAGACTATCCAACAGACCTTGATGAAACTTGACACGTGTGTGTGTGGGATTTGGGGGGGGGGGGCTTATGCCCATGCGGTCACTTTATAAAAATCGATTTTTAATCAGCATCGATTTTTCAAAAGTCGTAAAAGTTTGGCATTTTCCGCACTAGCCATCGTGACATCAATTTGACGAAAAATGCCAAAATTTGATGAAAAATGTTTCATGGGTATAAACAGACAGCTTATTAACGGTAATGTATTTAGCATTTGCTAATTCTTCATTTCAATGCGAATTGTTTTGATTTGCTAGAACTTATTAATTCAATTCGTTGTTTTAATTCCCCAGCGTTTCGGGTTGTGATTAAGTAAGACCGTTTTTTTTTCTCAAGACGATGAGGGGTGTCTACAAGAATACTGAGTGAAGTCTAGTTACCAGTTGATCTAGCAAGCGGCGCCTCATTTCAACCGATGAGCAATGACGCTGTTGAGCAGAAGGCTCCTAAAACGGTGCCCATTCTCTTCTGATGGCCCCATAAGCCTGTTAGTGTCTGGTATGCAGTTACCAAATATTTTACATTCAAACATCAATATGCATATGCTTAAACGGAACATAAGCTTTCTCACCCTTTGCCACACATTAATAAACGATCGAGGAATCATATACCAGTTGTACTTTAATTGGGTTAACCTCAGGCAGCGTTGTTCATACACATTCTATCAACTAACCAGTCTTTAATTAAAATCATAGTGTATCTTAGACAATATTTATTACGTAATTTACAATATAGTGGCTCGTATTAATGGCAATAGTTATAATAACATATTGTTTTAGCACAGGCTGGACCCGAAATCTATAATCAATGACATTTCAAACGTGACGATCTTACCTTTTATTAGCTCATTGCCTGTCCAAAGCATATTCATAAATCTGTCCTAAACCTCCATGCTTGTTTTCAGGCTTTTAGTTAGCTCTGAGTAATATAAAGCTTTGCTTTCTTTCACAAGCCCCATGTTATTTTGGTAGTTGAAGAAAATTAGAAGGCGGTGAGCTGGCAGAAACGTTAGCACGCCGGGCGAAATGCGTAGCCGTATTTCGTCTGCCGTTCCGTTCTGAGTTCAAATTCCGCCGAGGTCGACTTTGCCTTTCATCCTTTCGGGGTCGATTAAATAAGTACCAGATACGCACTGGGGTCGATGTAATCGACTTAATCTCTTTGTCTGTCCTTGTTTGTCCTCTCTAAGTTTAGCCCCTTGTGGGTAGTAAAGAAATAAGAAAACTGGAAATATGTATCATAAAGGATACATAGATGCTAGGGAAAAATCTCCTATGTATCGCATATGATACACATGACAAGCAACGGATTAAGAAACATTGTGTCTAATACTGTATTATCCCATATTAGCTTTATCAGCTCTAGTTGATTGACAAAATCGCGAACGCATCGGATGAAACGTTTAGCGGCATTTCTTCCGGACCTTTACGTTTTGAGTTCAAATCCCGCTGAAGTCAATTTTGCTTGAAAGGACACCTTAAAAATTGACGGGGACGGCAAACAGAGTGACTTGAAAAACAGTAAGGATACAACTGGGGAGGAGGAGAAAAGACAGCCCATTGTTGAGAAGAGTGGAGAAAGGTAGTCGATGGTTTATGCTTCATAGGGAGAGAAGGGCTTAATTAAGCAATGGCTCGTGTCATTAAGACATTCTCACTTACGAGTGACGACCATGATTGTACTTCGTTGTAATGAATATGTGTGGCGTGCACACACACACACACATATATATATACACATATATACACACAGCTACTCTTGCGCCTATCATATATATATATATATTTATATATATATACAACGGGCTTATTCTATCGGTCTCTCTTGTCGAACTGCTAAGTGACGGGGACGTGAACACACCAGCATCGGTTGCCAAGCGATATTGTGAGGACAAACACAGACACACAAACATATACATGCACACACACACACACACACACACACACATATATTATATATAATATATATATATATATATATATATATACGACGGGCTTCATTCAGTTTCCGTCTATCAAATCTGTGTGTATGTGGTTCGTTTTTCTTCTTTTACATGTATACCGCCCCCACCTTACTTCCTATCAATGTCTTGTTTTTGGCGGGATGCTAGGTTGAGGAGGTCATTTTGACCAAATTTCTGAAATAGTAATCAATAAATCTGTACCGAGTGGCACTAGTTTCTGGCGGTTACACACGGCACATTTATGCATGCACACGCACGCGTACACACACACACACACACACACACACACACACCGACTCTTTCTCTTTCTCACGCACACACACGTACAGACGTATAAACGCTAAATCACCTAATTACACACACACGGACGTGCACACACACACACACACACACCACACACACACACACATAGATGTTCAATGGGACACATACAGAAAGATACATATACACATATACATCTGCTCACACACGCACACACATGCACAAAAGCACAAACACACTCACACACACACACGCACACGCACACATACACACACATGCACACGCACACACATATATATTATACGTGTGTATATGTGTATCTGTAGCTGTATGTGCGCTTTATATGCCTGTGTCTGTATGAATTCGTGCGCGCGAGCGTGTGTGCATGTGTTTATGTGTGTATGTATATTTCTGTATGCATCTCTATCAACACTTAAGTGTGTGTGTATGTGTGTGTATGTGTGTGTGTGTGTGTGTGTATGTGCGTGTGGGTGTGCTTAATTAGTTGATTTAGCATTTATGCGTCTGCATGTGTGTGTGCGTGACAAAGAGAAAGAGTGCGAGTGTTTGTTAGTGTATGTGTGTATGTATGTATGTGTATAGGCGTTAGAGTGTGTGTATGAGTGTATGTGTGTGTGTATGTAGGCATTAGAATGTGTGTATGCGTATATATGTGTGTGTGTGTGTGTGAATATGTGCATATGCATTTATGCATATCTTGTTGTGTTCATGAGAACGTATCGCATGTACGAGTGTGAATATATATATATATATATATATATATATTATATAACACAGATACACAAACATATACATGCACACACACACACACACACACACACACACACACACACACGTATATATTTATATATATACGAATCTTACAGTGGTCTGGATCAACCGAATCTTAGTCAGTCAGTTGATGGGCTCCACTACCTCAAATGTTCTTAAAATTTAAATCCACATCTTTGTTTATATATCTACTTTCTCTATAATGTTGCCACTTGATGTGAAAATTTTTGTATTAATGGAAAGCCTCTATAGTTGGCTGATGAGTACTCAGCATTTTGAAACTGTTGTAATACTTGCAACATTTAATAAAATGATGTAGTACGAAACGATCGTACCAAATTACCGGAGTCATTCTTGTTGCTTATTTTGATTATACACAAAGACATGCACATGCGCTGCGTACACGAACACAAACGAGCACGCACACGCACGCATATGCACGCATACGCACGCAGACGCATACGACGGACTTCTTTCAGTTTCCGTCTACGAAATCCACTCACTATAGTTGAAGAAACTTGTTCATGGTGCCACACAGTAAGTTGAACTCGGAACCTTGTGGTCGGAACGCAAGTTTCTTACCACACAGCCACGCCTGGAACTATCAAGACGTCTTCATTTTCTTTCTGAATTGATTTATTTCTTGGGTCATCGGTAAACGGCTTGATGTGTTTTTCATAAACAACAACAGCGTGAACACTAAGAGCGATAATCGCCGGGGCGCCATTTTGCGATTCTACCAGGGTTGACCTGACCTAGGGCTAATCAACAATAGCAACAGCAACATCAACAACAACAACAACAACAACAACAGCAACAACAACAATTTATGTAACTCAACGTCTCTTTTATAAATACATTCTTTGTCTTTATATATAGAAAAAAAACAACTTTATTTATCAAAGATACTAAGTTCATTGTGATAATGACAATATAATTTGATAATGACAATGTTATTTGTGCTGCTGCTGCTGCTTCTGTCGTTATTGCTGTTATTGTTGTTGTTGTTGTTACTATTGTGATAGTGGTCGTCGTCGCCGTTATCAGTGTTGTTTGTTGTCTTCCTCTTTCTTTGTCTCTGGGACATTTTTTTTCCTTCTTCTCTCAATTACGATACCATTCAATTGTAAGATTTGTTTCACGTTAGTCTCTTTCATCTCTGCGCTCTATCGATCCATTACGTTACCAATTCAAAATTCTTTTATTCTATTATTCTATCATTTTATTATTCCATTAATCTTTTACAAGTTTTAGTCTTTGGAACGTGGCCATACGAGATGCATCGCCTCCAACTTCAAGGGTTAACAGTCGATTATATCGACCGCCCTGCATCCCGACATATTAATCATTGTTATATTTCTTCCATTGGTGGGAGACAGATGGTTAAGTCCATTTTGGCGCAAAGGAACATCACTCGGTCTGTTATATCGTCGATGTAATTTTAGTATATTTTTATTTTATTTATCGAGATTTTTTTCTTTTTATATATAATTGAATGTGTTCTTTGTAGTATGTTTGGAACATTACAATTAATTCCAAAATCAATCCTCGACGTTTTTAGACGTTCACGGTCCCATCTTCAGTATGAAGTGATATTGGAGTGTGTTGCGGCCTTTTTCGAATACAGAGGGCAGCTAAACGTGATTACCGTAAATTCTAGATTTATTGCTAGATTTATTGTCATGTTCTCTTCTACCGTAAGGTCATGAGTTCAATTCCCGGCGACGCGTTGTGTCCTGGAGTAAGACACTTTATTTCACGTTGCTCCAGTCCACTCGGCTGGCAAAAATGAGTCGTACCTGTATTTCAAAGGGACCGGCCTTGTCACACTCTGTGTCACGCTGAATATCTCTGAGAACTATGTTGAGGGTACACGTGACTGTGGAGTGCTCAACCACTTGCACGTCGTATATATATATGTGTGTGTGTGTGTGTGTGTGTGTGTGTGTGTGTGTGTGTGTGTGTGTTTGTGTGTCTGTGTTTGTTCCCCAACATCGCTTGACAAGCGATGTTAGTTTGTTTACGCCCCCGTCACTTAGCAGTTCGGCAAAAGAGAGACCGATAGAATAAGTACTAGGCCTACAAAGAATAAGTCCTGGGGTAGATTTCTTCGACTAAAGGCGGTGCTCCAGCATGGCCACAGTCAAATGACTGAAACAAGTAAAAGAGAGAGAGAGAGAAAAGACAGAGAGAGAGAGAGAAAAGAGAGATAGAGAGAGAGAAAAGAGAGAGAGAGAGAGAGAGAGGAGAGAGAGAGAGTCGTACTCTTTTGATCATTACCTGGTATTCATGACCATTGAAAAATCAAGATTGGTTTTTGTCTTATCAACCGTCCACGTTTGAGGATCGAATGCTGGACCTTGTGCATTACTCTGCGGGAGCCTGCCACTGGGTACACTTTGAATCGGAAGCATCCAAAATTAATCTAGTGGAACTCCACTTCATGGTGACGTAAGAAGAGGAAAGCGTCGTCGCACTTACATCAACAACTTGATTGCAGACACTGGTCCGGAATGTACCCAGGACTTCAAGACCGTGATAGTAGATCGTGGGGCGTGGCGGATGAACTTTGTTTCTGCGGCCCGGGTTGGAACCCGGCCATAATAAAAACAAAACCTTGCAATTGTTGATAGCTGCTGATAAAATTCTTAATTTGGGCTCCGGTTAAAATGAGAGCAGGATCCCCGTAGACACGCATTTCTGACTTTACTCTTCTGAAGATGGGCCTTTGTGCTTAAAGTATCTAAAAGCTTTTCCTCTTACTTTTTTGCATTGTTAGAAACTTTCCTCATTTCCCTTTTCGTTCATTATTCGACTTCTTAAATTTAAGTATCCTTATATTGTTATAAGTGTTATAATTATAATACACTATGTGTTCTGTCTGATACAGGTTTTGACGATGTGTTTGTTCATCTGTTCTGTAGTTAGTAAATACTTAGCTTATATAATACACATCATGTGTGTTCTGTCTACTTAATATATTTGTTGTGTTACATTTATGATTGTATTTCTCTATGGCTTTGTCTATTTTTAACATTTTATTTCTTTGTGGCTTTACTCTTTTATTCTTTTACTTGTTTCAGTCATTTGACTGTGGCCATGCTGGAGCACCGCTTTTAGTCGCGCAAATCGACCCCAGGACTTATTCTTTGTAAGCCTAGTACTTATTCTATCGCTCTCTTTTACCGAACCGCTAAGTTACGGTGACGTAAACACACCAGCATCGGTTGTCAAGCGATGTTGTGGGGGGAGGGGGAGGACAAACACAGACACACAAACATATACACACACATACATATATACACATATATACGACGGTCTTCTTTCAGTTTCCGTCTACCAAATCCACTCACAAGGCTTTGGTCGGCCCGAGGCTATAGTAGAAGACACTTACCCAAGGTGCCACGCAATGGGACTGAACTCGGAACCATGTGGTTCGCAAGCTAG
>NW_021826231.1:0-36025 GCF_006345805.1 Octopus sinensis | reverse complement strand
CCGAACAAGGCCGGGTATGTATTTCTAATCTATCAAATGAAGAAGGCGAACGATGATACAAATTGGATTTTTATGTAAAAAGATGTGTAATTGGGCCTGGAAGGGGATTACAATTTAAAAGAGGGGGTAACTTGCGGTGAGAAATTGTTTGAGAGACTTTTGGGGCGCTACTGTGGTCGTTTTGGTGTGAAAATAGGGGTTTTATTGATTTTGGGGGACAATTGAGGGTTTAGATTGGACACCTTTTGCCCGATTTCAATCAAATTTTCAACATGGTAAAGTAGAAGATTTGTAATTTAAGCACGGAAATCTAATTTTTTTATAAATGAGAGATAGATAGATAGAGAAAGATAAAAAGCAAGAGAAAGTGAGGGAGAGTCCGAGATAAAGGAAGAGTAAGAGAGTGGGGATGCGAGAGAGAAAGGAGAGAGGAACAAAGAGGGTGAATATGGCGATAAGAAACAAAGGAAGCAACAGAAAGTAACAATCACACCCTCACCCACGCGTAGAGCGGGTCACCTTAAGCTAGTACTTATATGTACAATACTCTTCCGTAAGTATTTCTCTTGCTATGGCCATTTGGCTTTATCAAGCCAGTTGTAGAGATAGGTTCTTGTTGGTTTGTTGTCTTTCATTATTGTGACATTTCTGTCCTTATATTTTGTATATTTGACTTGATGTTATAATAACTTTATATTGTGTTTTTATTGAATAGTTTGTGACATTTGTGATTGGCAAGTAAATATTTACTCATTAAATATCATTGTTAAGCAATAACGTTGACCACTAATGTGCGTTTTGTTCAATATAATGATCATAATTTTTGTCTTAATGTAGAGCGTAAAGTAAAAACAAATGATAATGAAAAGTGGACTCAACTAAGAGATGATGTAAGAAATCAACGCTGTGTGAATAGTTTAATCACTGGGGAAACAAACTATGTGAAAATGTAGTTGAACTGTTGTGTAATTTGGGGTACCTTTGTATATGTTTGTGTAATCTTTAACTCATCATTTTATATTTCATCATTTGTAGTTCTGCGTAGAGCTGAAACTGGGAAACGAAGAAAGGTGCTCTGGTGTGGTAGTTGCCAGCTACCTAGCCCACCACGGGGCCAACTTTTACTGTAAAAACAAAATTGGCAGAACACCATTGGACCTAATAGAAGAGGAAGATTTAAAAAAGATGTTAAAGACGTTATTCTCACCGCAGTAAGTATTCACTGGCAATGACAAGATAAACCATTACATTTTCTGTTTTGTATATAACCATGTTTATATGTTTCTATTGTTTTAATTCTACTGATACATTATACTGTCTTAGTAGCTTAATGAAAGGTTAGACAACAACAGTAAGAAGAACAATAAACAATATGCAGATGTTAAGCTAATTAAAAGAAAGGACACTATTTTGATTACATTCAAATGATTGGTTGCGTTGACTGTTATACCTCTCCTAAAATCCCCACCCACCTCTCTCAATTCCCTATTTTAAAGATTTGGGACGAATGAGAAAATGTAGAAGTAAATAGTGAAGTGATGGAATTTATCTGTCTACCAACAGATTGTTCCTCTGTTTTCTCTGTCCCACCCAGTCATGTCCATGTGAGCTATCCTGAGAAAATCGCCTACAAACACATACAATGAGTGTACATACATGGATACATACATACATACATACGTATTTATACATGCATACATAGATACATACATGTATATATATATATATATACATATATATACATATATAGGCGCAGGAGTGGCTGTGTGGTAAGAAGCTTGTTTACCAACCACATGGTTCCGGGTTCAGTCCCACTGTGTGGCACCTTGGGCAAGTGTCTTCTACTATAGCCTTGGGCCGACCAAAGCCTTGTGAGTGGATTTGGTAGACGGAAACTGAAAGAAGCCCGTCGTATATATGTATATATATGTATGTGTGTGTATGTTTGTGTGTCTGTGTTTGTCCCCCTAGCATTGCTTGACAACCAATGCTGGTGTGTTTATGTCCCCGTCACTTAGCGGTTCGGCAAAAGAGACCGATAGAATAAGTACTGGGCTTACAAAGAATAAGTCCCGGGGTCGTGTTACTCGATTAAAGGCGGTGCACCAGCATGGCCGCAGTCAAAATGACTGAAACAAGTAAAAAGAGAAAAGAGAGAAAGATATATATATATATATATATATATATATATATATATATATAATATATATATATATATTATATATATATATACTGTGGGGAGGAAATAAATATTCGTCTGTCAAAATTCTTTATTTAATTTCTAATGAACATAAATGGGATATACCAATACTATATTTGCATATACATGCATAAACTAAGAATATGCAAAAGAAACTAATAAATTATAGTAACTAATGAATTTATATACAATCATAAATATTTAGGGGTGAAAAAAGTATTCGTACAGAATAAATGTATGATTTTCTATGCCACAAAATACTGTTAAAATATTTTTTTACTAGAAATTTCTTGTTTATTCCAATAATCTTATCAGTTTTCATTTTTGAGTGTCAAAACACTAGCTTCTTCATTCAGCACTGAGACAACATAAAGTGATATCGCAATAATGGCGAAAAGTAAAGAACTCGCAAATTCAGTGAAAAACTTAATTATTGAACTGTAGAAAGTAGGTAAAAATTACAGGAAAATATCAGAGACACTTTGTATTCCGCTTACTACCATATCTTCATTTATTCAAAGATATAAGGAATCGGGAACTGTTGAAAACAGAATAAGATCCGGAGCACCACGCAAGATTTCCCCAAGATCTTTAAGAAAAATGAAGCGAAGAATCGGAAAAAAACGCAATAATCACCAGAAAGGAGTTTTCATAGGAATGAACTGAAGTCACGCTCTCCTAGAAAAACTCCTCTGTTGACTAAAAGGCATAGAGATGCCCGTTTAAAATTTGTTATGAACATAAAGATAAATCTGATACATTCTGGGAAAATGTTCTATGGACAGACGAGACGAAAATTGAATTGTTTGGACGAAATTCGCTTACCCATGTTTGGAGTAAAAACACAATTCCTACCGTAAAGATTGGAGGTGTGGGGGTGTTTCTCTGCAAATGGTACTGGCAATTGACATGTGATAGATGGTAGAATGAATGCAGAGATGTACCAAAATATTTTGAACAATAATTTATGCGACTCTGTTGAAAAGCTCCAGCTTTGTGAAGGGTGGGTTTTACAACAGGGTAACGGCCCTAAGCACACGGTGAAGTCTACCAAATATGGATTGTCAATCACAATATAAAATTATTGTAATGGCCAAGCCTGTCACCTGACTTGAACCCCATTGAAAATTTGTGGCGTTATTTGAAAACTGAAATTCAAGAGCCCCAACATGCATTACAGATTTGAAGAAAATTTGTCAAGAAGAATAGGAAAAAATTCCTAAAGAAACATGCGAGTCATTGGTGAAGAACTACAAGAAGAGATTGGTTGAAGTGGAACTGAATAATGGTTATGCTACGAAGTATCATATCAGAATTATCAGTTATTTATATTCTGCACGAATACTTTTTTCACCCCTAAATATTTATAATTTTATATAAATTCCTTAGTTACTATAATTTATTAGTTTCTTTTGCATATTCTTAGTTTATGCATCTGTATGCAAATATTTAATAGTGGTATATCCCATTTATGTTCATTAGAAATTAAATAAATAAAGAATTTTGACATGCACGAATATTTATTTCCCCCCGTGTATATATATATATATATAGAAATTCGGGGTGAGTACTTGATAATTATAAGCACCTGTGTATACCGTTTGGTGGTGTAGGTGGTGGAGTAAATTGATCAAAATAAAATAAAAACATGATGCGAAGGATTCAGCGGTACATATGTTTCGGGCCTTTATTAGACAGATTTATAACAATGCATAATGTATGTCTGTGGCCTTCTTCAGCCGCGCACAACAGCTTCCACAAGGACATGTGTTACATCAAAAATTCTTGGTTGGGGATGCAAATCCTCTCATTCACGCACGACATAATGCGGCAGCAGCATAGAGTTGAAGCGTCCATCTCTTTCTTCTCTCAATGTAGAATGATTCTACATTGAGAGAAGAAAGAGATGGACGCTTCAACTCTATGCTGCTGCCGCATTATGTCGTGCGTGAATGAGAGGATTTGCATCCCCAACCAAGAATTTTTGATGTAACACATGTCCTTGTGGAAGCTGTTGTGCGCGGCTGAAGAAGGCCACAGACATACATTATGCATTGTTATAAATCTGTCTAATAAAGGCCCGAAACATATGTACCGCTGAATCCTTCGCATCATGTTTTTATTTTATATATATATATATAGATATATATACATATACGCACACACACACACACATACATATATATACATATATATATATATATAGGGAGAGTTTACGAAAAAAACAAAAGACGATGACAGGTGGTATTGAAGGAATAGAAAAAGTCTTTTACGTTTCGAGCCTTCGCTCTTCTACAGAAAGGGACACGGAAAAAAAAACAAGGATAGAAACAAGGAGAGAAAAAAATGTGTGTAGCGGCTAACAATCTATCATGGCGACTGACTCGGACACACACACACACATATATATATATATATATATATATATATATATATATATATATATATATATATATCTATATATATAAGTGAATTATATTTCTGGAATATATGTTGTTCACTTTGCGTAAATCAGTTTTTGTGATGTATCAATGTCATGACATATACTTATTAATATTTGTGTCCATTTATATATATATATGTGTGTGTATGTGTGTGTGTGTGTGTGCCTGTGTCTGTGTCTGTGTGTCTGTGTTTCTGTGTCTGCATTTATATACTCACAAATTCGCCCATATGTAATTGTTTAATTGTGGTGTCGCATAATATTCTCTACTGTAAATATGCACACAATGTAATATTTGTTATAAATGAATGTTATTAATGGGATGTGTTCATGTTTTTGTTCCTCAGATGTGTGTTTTGTGAAGACGAAGTGGCCACAGAGACGTTCTTTCCATGTAAACATCTTTCGCTGTGTAAGAAATGCTGTCCCCAAAAGATACCTAAACAATGCCTCAAGTGTGGACAGAATATAACGAGCAAAAATAGTTTGGGTAAGATCTGTCTGTTTGTCTCTTGGGCTTTATGGTGTGGAATATTGCATTTCATGTTGTTGTGTAGATCCAGTTCTGACTTAATCAAGCACACTTTTGATAAAAGATGTTCCAGGTGTCTTTTCTCTGTCATATTATGTCTCTCTCACTACTCCCACTAAACATTGTTCTTGTCCAATTAGAAGACTTGTCACACTTCAAGATGGTTGCTTTCTGCAACATAAAAATAATAAAGAATACTGAATTATAAATGGTGACTAAATACCAATAAATCACCAAGGTTCTATCAGTAAATACCGACATCTTGTGTGTGATTAGAGTGATTAATGATTTATCAATATCTTCGGAAGCCGATAATTAAAAACAACTGCATTTATATGAATATCAGAGTGAGCCTTTATAAAATAGGAGACTCAATAAGAAAATCTCAACTGAGGGTTTAGGGACCAACATTAGAGAGGGGACATCAAAAGGGTGGGAAACTTTGATTGATGTATAGATTAGTATTCCTGAGTATCAGTTCTTCTGAACCGTTTCAAATATTTTCACAGCAATAATGCGTGGATGACAAGTTTTATGTCGTTAATGAGGTTTTGTGTGAATATAGTGTTTTAATTTAGGACACAAGATATCACTTCCTGTTAGACCTGATGTCACTTTCTGTTCGACCTGCTTTATTCAGGAGGATGAATGACATTGAAATATCTTCAGATATTTCCCCACATCTGATTACATTCTGGAGAACTGTGATGTGGGTAATTAAAATTAAAGATTACTAGTAGTAACCAATAACAAAGAGAGCAAGTGTATATATATATACATATATATCTATCTATATATATATATATATAGAGAGAGAGAGATAGATAGATAGATATATTGTTGTTTTTGGGAATGGTCATTTTGCCAGTTTAGCCAATAAAAACACACGCACTATATATTTGGTGTTACTTTGCTTCAGTCTTATTTATTTTTTACATTAATCTTAATCTTATTTCGGCCAAAAGCAAAAACAAATTACACGTACGTATATAAACAGAAGATACAAATATTACAGGCACTTCAACCCCCCCCCACGCACACTAACTAAACATAGACACACATAAAGATATACGCATGCGCAAATGAAGACACGTACAATAGGAATACAAAATACAAAAGGGCTGATGGTTAGTAAGGAGAGACACACAAATAAGAAAGAAGAAAGCAAAGGACCACTGATGAGGTCACAGGAGTGTGATGAAAGAACTCTTGCCGAAATAAGATTAAGATTAAAGTAAAAAATAAATAACGCTGAAGCAAAGTAACACTAAATATATAGTGCGTGTGTTTTTATTGGCTAAACTGGCAAAATGACCATTCCTAAATACAACAATATCTGTTTCAACACACGATTTCACATCAAAAATCTTGCAAAACAAATAGATAGATATAGATATATATCCGTCTGGAAGTGGTGTGTCGTGTTTGAGGCTAGGACTTCGATGCTCAACTTGGTTGACACTGGATTTAAGCAGAAGATGAGACGAATGTTGATTAGAGATGTCTTGTCATAGATCTGGCACAAACATAAGAAAACCAAAACGAAGCTAAGAGAAAATCGGTTATTAGGGGATAATTAAATGAAATAATTTCAGAATTGTTAGAATTGTTGGATGACTTAAGAGACAGAGAAGGGTTGTTAAGTGTAGTCTATTCTGTTGTGGACTTAAATATTGAACCATTACTTGGACCCACTGTAGAAAGCATACAAATGTTCTACAAAAGCATGTTGTCATCAGTGATGACACGAATGTCTCACAATAATAAAATATCGATTATTAGAAAGGATAAAGAAATTTTACTAAAACCACTTTGAAATGTATTTTTCAGTTGGTCCAAATTCGTCAAATATGGAAGTCCAGATGGTGGCAGGACCAGTTGGTGAGTATGAAATAACTGTACCTAATTATGTTATCCCATAAGAGGCATAGGGTTGGTTTCCCGGTTTCTCTAGCGTATACATTCCTCCCTGAATAGGACACTAGTTCGCTGTAAAATTACTTATTTTTGCCAGCTGAGTGAATGGAAGTGTTTTGCTCAAGAACGCACGTATTGCCTGGTGAAGGAATCGAAACCCCAATCTTACAATCATGAGTCAAATACCCTAACCATTAAGCCCTGCGCCTCCACTTGCTATGACCAATTCGTTGCCATAAAACACAAGCAATGGAAAAATTTATAGAAATCAATGTACCTAACTGATTCCTATAAATTCTCCACCCCCTGAGCTGTTTTGTTTGTCAGAAGGACTGAGAACAGGGCCCATCTCTAATCTCCATTTGAAATGTTAGCTGCAAAAGGAGTCGATGAAATATATCGCTGAAATTTCATAAAATCTTTGTTGCCTTGGATGGAAAAATGGATAAATTAGAAAACACAATAGAGTTAATATTGTCTTTTGGAACCAAGAACTAAGATATGTTGTTGTGTAGGGGTAAACAGGTGAACAGAAACTAGAAAAATGTGGACCAAAATCATAATGGTTACCAATTGACCATTGCTGATAGGAATGTCTCTCAATAATGTAACAAATTGCGTTTTTTGAAAGTTTAACTGTAAAGTAATTCTATTAAAGAGTGTCTGTGTGGTAAGTAGCTTGCTTACCGACCACATGGTTCCGGGTTCATTCCCACTGCGTGGCACCTTGGACAATTGTCTTCTACTATAGCCTCGGGCCGAGCAAGGCCTTTTGAGTGGATTTGGTAGACGGAAACAGAAATAAACTCGTCGCATATATATATATATATATATATATATATATATGTATGTGTATATGCTTGTGTGTCTGTGTTTGTTCCCCCAACATCACTTGACAACCGATGCTGGTTTGTTTACGTCCCCGTAACTTATTTGTTCGAGAAAAGAGACCAATAGAATAAGTACCAGGCTTACAAAGAATAAGTCCTGGGGTTGATATGCTCGACTAAAAGCGGTGCTCCAGCATGGCCACAGTCAGCTCACTGAAACAAATAAAAGAGTAAAGAGTAAAAGAGAGAAGACAGGAATCCCTGAATGTGTGGAACTTGCATTTTGAATCTGGGATGCGATAGAAGATACAAAGAAGAACAAAAACGATTTGAATGTTGTATGGCTTGATCAGGTTAATGCTTATCGTTCTGTACTACACGAGTTGTTGCTGAAAACAACGGACGTCTTTTATATACGAGAAAAGATTGAGAATCTAATGAAGAGTTGCTGTAATAATTTCAAAATGTGCTTCAGGACAGAATATTTCACAACAGACTCGCATTGTCTGGAGACTGGAATTGCCGTGGGTTGCACAATATCAGTCATTTTGTTTGTACTTGTTATGGAAATGTTTATTAGATCAGCAGATTGATCAGAAGAAATAACTCGAGTGAAGTCCCCTAAGACGACATTAATGGATGACATAAGAAAACAAACAACAGAGCAAAAGGATATGCAAATAGTTCTGAATAGACTGTATTAATTAATTAGTTGGTCAAGAATAGGGTGAAGGCAAATAAATGTTGCCGTCATTTGCCAAAGCTCAGCAGAAATAAGTGAAATTCAAAGTAGCAGAAGAAAGCATGTCAAAGGTTAAAGAGAAACTGTTTAGGGTGATGGTACACTACCTCATTGTCCCACAAGAGTAGAGGCATCGAGATAATAGCACAAAAAGAAGACATCTTATAAGCAATAGATAAGCCAAAACTTTTGGGGAATAAAGGGTTTTAAAGAACTTCTTTATTAAGGAGTCTTAAAATATTTCCTGAATCAGATGATGTTCTTGTGAACTGGGATGTGCGGAGTTACGATTCAAGATTACCAACATCAACCCTTAACAAAGATGTCAGGTGTATGTTTATCCTACATGAATTTGTCTGCCGTGTATTTGTGATTAGGTCTTTGGAAAACACCTTGTTTGACATTAGAATTAAGCAGAAGATGAGAAAAATGTTGGTGAGTGAAGTCATGTCACAGGTTTGGTACAGATATAAGAAGGGAAATAGAGAACTGTGAGAAAAATAGTCTTATCAAATGATAATTAAATGTGATAAATGCAACATTGTTAGATTATGTAGGATGTCTTGATAGAGAGACGAAGTTTAAGAAGTTGAATCTATTTTGTTGTGGACCAAAATATTGAGCTATTACATAGATTAAAAAGGTTGACCAAAATCATAGTGGTCACCAGTTGACCATTGATGATAAGCATGCCTCAAGAATAAAGATTAAGAAATTTAGTATAAATTATAAAATTTGGAAATATTTATTTCAGGGAGTCCAGAGCTGAAGGAGAAGGATCTTCTGAGAGTGGCTAAGAGGTTAGGAAGAGATTGGTGGCAAGTAGGTGAGTATAAAATTACACTACCTAATTGATTTCTATAAATTTTACATTCACCTGAGCTATTTCATTTGTCAGGATGAAAGAGAACAGGTTACATTCCTAATTTCCAGTGGAATGGTTAGCTGCAAAATAAATTCTATTAATGATATTACTGGTATTTCATAAAGTATCCACTGAGGTTGGTAATTATGGATACACAAGAAAATACAAGTAGCATTTAATATTGGAAGAAAGAAGAAAAATATGTTAAGGGTAAACAGCTGAGTTAATGACAACGTTTTTGGTTCGTCTTTACTCCATCAAAAGACCATGAGTTAGGGTCTTCTTGAAGCCATTAGGGATTGGGTTATTGTGTTTGAATGTGATAATTGCAATTTATATTGCCATATTGGAATAACTTTACAACATGACATATGTTTGTAAATGCTTCAGTAAAAACAGACTTAGTGTAGGGGTGACACAGCCAAATCATATCATATTCCCCACATCCAAAAAGAGAGAATGGCTTTAAGGAAATTTGACAGAAAATGAATATTCACAAGTGAAGCCAGACCATGGCTGGTCTCTCTCTCTCACTGAGACATAAGAATAACTGAATGGGTTCAGGAGAATTGATTGAATCTGGAGTAGATTCAAAAAGGATTGGATTTGACTGAGAATAATCGACTGTTGGTCTATCATTATTCATTTGATTTTCAGTGTCATTTTGGGAACTTTGCAAGGTGATTGATTTCACAGAGAGACATTACTTTCATGACCTTTGAATATCAGATCTGAAATCTGCCAGATTAAGACAGATATATGGGATTTCTCTGAAGGGTCTCTGGAGTAATGTTGCCCAATAGGATTTATAGTTCAGAGATTTGGGAGTCTCTCCAGGTTGAGCCACTTCTTCACATCTCTGGTACCTAGGACATGTGATCAGAATGTCGCAGGAATGAATTACAAGACAGGTTCTCAAAGTCAAACCAATGGAGTAGGAGACCCAGGGGTAGACCAAGCAGTAAATAGTTGGATGATATCCATAGACTTAGTTGTTGATGCTTGGGAATCCAACCAAAATATGTAATGATGGTTACATCTGATAGGCCCCAATGGAAGAAATGCCAGGGGACTCTATCCCCACAACTATCCCAGAAATATTGAGCAGAGGAAATGAATGGATCAAATGGTTTGCCTGTTGGTACCCTATGTTGATTCTTTAGGTTCTCATGCACTTTTGCCTTCACAAACACATCTGCCATCGGTTTACCTTAAAAGATTCTCAAGTGTAAACTTCAATTAATGTTTTTTTTTAAATCACCTTTAATTTAACCACTTTGTTATTTTTCTCATCATCCCTAGAAATAGAAAACAATGTCTTATATTTTTCTTGTTTCTTAGCTATTTTTTTATATTTCTCTCTTGAAATAGTTTCTTTGTTATGTTTATAACAACACACATCTTTTATATTATTGTTAATATTGTTAAGGTTGTTGCATTTATCTCTTATTGTTGTGTCTTTTGCAGCAATTTTTTTAGGAGTTGATACAACTAAACTGAAAATTGATGATGAGTCTATTGACGCTGTAAAACAAGGCTATCTGATGCTTTACGAATGGTACAGGAATTGCGACCCAGAAACACGGACACACGCAACATTACGTGCAGCTCTTGAAGAAGCTGAATGTGTCGCTGCGATGGAATGTCTGTCATTAGACGCAAAGTGAATTTCTGTGTAACTGTTGTTGTTTAGCCTCAGATTAACCTCGACCAAACAGAGACTTATGATCAAACGCATTCCAGCCAGGACCATCATGCCTATTTCCAAAGAGAACCCACAACCACATTGTCCAATATGCCCTTCTGTACAGTGATATCGTGTGAATTTAGCTACCAATTCTAGCAGGTATATCAACCACATAGTGATCCCTTCACTGGTTTGGCTCCTTTGTTAAAAATTCACATTTAAAATAAAGACAAACTTTGAAATGTTCATTTATTGTTGTTGCTGTTGTTGTATATCTAACCCCCCCCCCTAAGCAACCCCATTGTTATATAGACAGCTTTAATATCTTCTGCTATATTGATAGTTATCTACCTTCATTTTTAGCTGAGAGTAGAATGCCTGGTATATATATATATATTGATGTCTTTTCCCTTTATATATCCTATAGAGATAGTATTTCTATATAATACATGATGTATCTAAGGATATATCTCACTTTGTCCTGTTGTGGTTTAAGACAGGCCTCTCCAAAGTGGTGGTGGTTGAATAAAAATTCCAGGGGTTTTGAGTGCAATATACAATATTTTAATTTTATATTCTTACTTTATGACCTTCGTTATTTACTAATTACTGAAATTTTCGTCAGTAAAAATAAAACTTCACTATTATACATATGAAAATAAATCAAAAAAATTATAATTAAACAATAGCTGTGCTGAAAAAGTCTGAGATAAAATAAAATAATGACACAACATTTGTTGTTTTAACTGCATGTGTCTCCCTCTTTTTAAATAACTTCAGATAAAGGAAAGTACAATTCTTCCTTACAATATTTACCTTCATATTACTCCACTGTTATTTTAATTTGAAATTAGATTTCAAGTTCTTACAGCAGAGACCAAGATCAAATAAGTAAAACATATGAGACCTTTATGTACATTATAAGATGTGACAGGAAGCTCTACCGAGCAGACTTTTGTGGAATTGGAAAGGAAGATTCATAAGTATTCTCCACTTTTTATTGGATTCTTTTGTGATAGAAGTGAACAAACCTGATTGTTTTCAAATTAAATAATCAAGATATTTAAATTAGATAAAAAAACTTTATTCAGAAATTGATAATTACTATTAAAGCAAAACGAAATTTTACCGGTGAGTGTGTTAAATAATAAGGCACTAAAAGAGAATGACTCTCCCCAGACACAACAAAATTATTTTGTATCAAACTTTGTACAAAATTATTCTAAAT
The DNA here is from genome assembly GCF_006345805.1 of Octopus sinensis. Classification (NCBI taxonomy): domain Eukaryota; kingdom Metazoa; phylum Mollusca; class Cephalopoda; order Octopoda; family Octopodidae; genus Octopus; species Octopus sinensis. The sequence continues at coordinate 23,581 of NW_021826231.1, read as the reverse complement.
AAATTGATAACATAAGTTTCTGATTTTTTGCTTGGATAACTGGGGGAGAAATTCTATTCACACATTATATGCCATGTAAATACACAACAAAATAATAAAGCTGTTCAAAGCTATAGGTTACTGTTTATATAGACCAGCTGGAGCAAATTAGTTTAACATTTAATGCGTAGCAATAAACTCATTTATAAAAGTGTTAGTTTTCTTAAATTGAGAAAACGTAAGACTTTTAGTGACTTTATAAAACTAAAAAGAGTAACTTCAAACTTTGATGACCCCCACAAATTCCTTTACTGACTGAGATCTTCATCTTGTTCTGGTCAATGACTGTCAAAGTAATTTTCATATTTTAAAAGAATCAAAACGAAAATATGTTGCCCAGAGAAGAGAGGTTGAATTTGTCAAATTATAAAAGCACAGAGTAATGATGGACTGGACATTTTCTTTAGGTTAATGATCAGAGGATCCCTAAACAGATGCTATATGCTAAACTTCTTTATGGAAAGAGCCCCCAGCAGAAACGAAGACTACGATTTAAGGACTGTATATATATATATATATATATATATATATATATATATATATATATATATATATATATATATATATATATAACTAAGCAATTAAGGGTTTAGCAACAAATTGCCTCACCACACCACCGAATTTAGAAATAGCAGTCAAAGAGTTATAGCTATTCTTTCTACTAAAAGGGGGATCTCAGTTGCTAAACCTTAATTTTTAGCTTAGTATACTTAATTTTCTAAATTTTCTGAGGGCTTTTACATGCCGAAATCTACTTGGTGTAATTAATAATTATTCCAAATTAATTAATTTCACCCTTTATTGTTACTGATATATATATATATATATATATTATATATATAAACTGAGCGGATACTTACCAGGCTGAAAAAATGTACTTTAATGAGGTCAATTGGTTCGACTAAAAATCCTGCAAGGCAGTAACCCAGCATGGCCGCAATTTAATGACTGAAAAAATTAAAAAAAGAAGAAGCAATATACGAAAATTGTTATCGATGTCAACAACTTCTCCGTCCCGCTTTCACAAATTCAGCGAAACAGAAATGAAAGCACACACACACACACACACACACACACACACATATTGGCTGACCCACACACTCATACAATTTCTTCAGAATGTCACGGTTTTAAGGTCAACATTTTTAAAGCATAAATAGCTACGAGTGTGCGTCTTTGCATGTATCTATATGTGTGGGTGTTTGTGCGTGTTTGAGCACAGTCCACCCATACCCAAGGTGGTCGCATCGTCTCATTTGACCCAGCCACGAAATTTTTTTTCTCCCACGAGAGTTCCGGATCCCATTAATGAACTAATTTGCATACAACCAGTCAGAGCTCACCTTCAACTTGTTCTCAGGTTAATAAACAGGAGTGTCTGTATGGGAAGTAGCTCGCTTACCAACCACATGGTTCCGGGTTCAATCCCACTACATGGCACCATGGGCAAATGTCTTCTACCATAGCCTACGGACCGACCAAAGCTTTGTCAGTGGATTTTGTACACGGAAACAGAAGGAAGCCCGTCGTATATATGAATATATATATATATATATGTATGTATGTATGTATGTATGTATGTGTGTGTGTGTATGTTACTGTGTCTGTGTTTGTCCTCCCAACATAGTTTCACAACCGATGCTGGTGTGTTTACGTCCCCATAACTTAGCGGTTCGGTATATGAGACCGATAGAATAAGTACTAGGTTTACAAATAATAGGTCCTCGGGTCGATCTACTGGACAAAAGTCGGTGCTCCAGCATGGCCACAGTCAAATGACTGAAACATGTAAAAGAGTAAAAGAGTATACAATATATATAGATACATATATATATATATATATATATATATATATATATATATATATACATACAACCATATATGTATACATATATATATATATATATAGTTATAATTCAGAATGGTCATTTTGCCAGTTTAGGCAAGAAATATATAAACATAGTCGCTGGAGTGGCAGTGTGGCTTGCTAACCAACCACATGGTTCTAGGTTCAGTCCCACTGCGTGGCATCTTGGGCAAGTGTCTACTGCTATAGCCCCGGGCCGACCAAAGCCTTTTGAGTGGATATGGTAGATGGAAACTGAAAGAAGCCTATCGTATACATGTACATATATATATATGTATGTGTGTGTTTGTGTGTCTGTGTTTGTCCTCCTAGCATTGCTTGACAACCGATGCTGGTGTATGTACGTCCCCGTCACTTAGAGGTTCGGCAAAAGAGACCGATAGAATAAGTACTGGTCTTACAAAGAATAAGTCCCGGGGTCGATTTGCTCGACTAAAGGCGGTGCTCCAGCATGGCCGCAGTCAAATGACTGAAACAAGTAAAAAAAAAAAATTAAAAAAAATATATATATATAATAGATATAAGTAATACTAAGCAATAAAGGGTTTAGCAACGAATTGCCTTACCACACCGATTTAGAAATAGCAGTCAAAGAGTTATAGCTATTTCTCTACTAAAAAGGGAGATCTCAGTAAAAACAGCAATTGAAGGCAGACACAAACAGGTAAGAGAGAATGAATGACGGCAATCTATCATACAATTTTAAGTTATCTACGGACGTACGTTTCGAAATCAAGTTTTTAGGAAAGCATAAGAATTAAATATTAAATAATTCTATCTTACCAAAAACTTCTTTTCTCTTCAGCGTAGAATACTATAATCATAATGATTATATATTGAATTTTGAGATACTAGAAGGCACCAACTCACTCAGTATCAGAGCGAGCTAGAACCCGCAACTAGTATCACCAAATTCAATGCTTGAATGAAAGGATTGTGTCACCAGCCCCTTCCCACCCGCGTGTAGCCAAAACATATGCTGTGGTCATCTACTGATATAAAATATGGTTATCCGTAATAATGAAGGGTGAAATTAATTAATTTGGAATAATTATCAATTACACCAAGTAGTCTTCGGCATGTAAAAGCCTCATTCGAGGAAAATTTAAGTAATACTAAGCAATAAATGTATCTATATATCTATATATCTATCTATCTATTTATCTATCTATCTTTATATATACCTTTATAAATGTCTATATATATCTTTATACATACATACATACATACATACATACATACATACATACATACATACATACATACATAGGTGTATATACTCAGACACGCATATCTGAAACAAAATAATAACAAAGGTTTGTACTAGATATTGTTGTTACTTTATATAGTTGTGGTGTGTAATTAAATGTAAATTATAAGCTAGTCGATGTTTAATTGTTAAAGGTATCAGCAGGAAGCTTGCATGCGTATGTGTGTCTCTTGGTGTGCCAATGCTCGTGTCCCCTTCGCAAGCGAAAAACGAACCCATTTCAATTTGAAACTCTCACGTCGTTTTTATATGACGCAAGGGAAGTGATTCTAGATGTTATTTTTTATACCCTCAAGCCTTCATCAGGTGTCTTGGGGAAATTTGAAACCTGAGTTCACATTCCTAAGGTATTTTATGTACCTGTATCTATACTTATATTTCTCTCTTTCTCTCTCTCTACTCGCACTCATATATGTATATATACAGATCATCATCATCATCATCATCATCGTCGTTTAACGTCCGTTCTCCATGCTAGCATGGTTGGACGGTTCGACCGGGTCTGGGAAGCCAGAAGGCTGCCCAGGCTCCAGTCTAATTTGGCAATGTTTCTACAGCTGGATGCCCTCCTAACGCCAACCACTCCGTGAGATATATAATATATATATCTATATATATATATATATATAGATAGATAGATAGATAGATAGATAGATAGACAGACAGACAGAGAAGTACAAACACAAGTAGTGTGTATGTTCATAACACTTCTTGTGCGCCTGTATGAAAGCAGACATAACAAAAGAAGATCCAAAAAATTAACGAGAAATATCATAGAAGCCAGAATATTTTTTGTCTTTGGAAAAGGTGAAGATATATTTATGCCTCACTTAAGTTTAATACCTTCAAATATTCCTTCGAACTCAAACGACTTCAATTTCCATACGTCAGTCTCTTGCGATGTCCATTGATAAGTAACCAAGATCAGACATTCAAAGTTACTTCTTTGCAATTAGAGAAGGTTGTTTTTCACACAGACATATCCTGGGGTTCCAGAGTGGGGAGCAAAGACAATTTTATCATTTTCACCCCTACAGGTAAAACTCAAACCAATGTCTATAAGGACGTTTTAGCATGGATCAACGGACAAGATTTGCAGAATGAATAAAAACTTTAAATTGAAATTGTCAACGCAACACTTATATTCGCATAAGAAAATGTGTTTCTATTTTTTGGTTGTTGTATACTGAAGTTCAATAATTCTGTTGTGTCTGGAGAGAATCATTTTCTTTTTGTGCCTTATTATGTAAAACACTCACCGGTAAAATTCCCACTTTTTTCTTCTTTTTATTGTCCTAAAATTTTCGTTGTGTCTTGCAACCTATATACATATGTATGTGTATATAATATATATATATTATATATATATATATATATATATATATATTAATATATATATATATGTTGTATGTATATACATATAATATTATATATATATATAATATATATATATATATATTATATATGTATATATATATATATATATATATATATATAACATATATATATATATATATTATATATATATATATATATATATATTATATATATATATATAGGTTGCAAGTACAATAAAAATAAGAAAAAAGTGGGAATTTTACCGGTGAGTGTGTTATATTATAACATCCGAAAGGATGAAAGGCAAAGTCGACCTCGGCGGAATTTGAACTCAGAACGTAACGGCAGACGAAATACCTATTTCTTTACTACCCACAAGGGGCTAAACACAGACGGGACAAACAAGGACAGACAAACGGATTAAGTCAACTATATCGACCCCAGTGCGTAACTGGTACTTATTTAATGGACCCCGAAAGGATGAAAGGCAAAGTCGACCTCGGCGGAATTTGAACTCAGAACGTAACGGCAGACGAAATACCTATTTCTTTACTACCCACAAGGGGCTATACACAGAGGGGACAAACAAGGACAGACAAACGGATTAAGTCGTCTGTATCGACCCCAGTGCGTAACTGGTACTTATTTAATGGACCCCGAAAGAATGAAAGGCAAAGTCGACCTCGGCTGAATTTGAACTCAGAACGTAACGGCAGACGAAATACCTATTTCTTTACTACCCACAAGGGGCTAAACACAGAGAGGACAAACAAGGACAGACAAACGGATTAAGTCGTCTATTTCGACCCCAGTGCGTAACTGGTACTTATTTAATGGACCCCGAAAGAATGAAAGGCTAAGTCGACCTCGGCGGAATTTGAACCCAGAACGTAAAGGCAGAGGAAATACTGGTAAGCATTTCGCCCGGCGTGCAAACGTTTCTGCCAGCTCGCGCCTTAATAAAAGCGAAATTCCCTTGTGCCTGTGACCCCTGTCCCTCAGTCTACATAGACATATTCTACCCTTTTGGAATCAGGATGATCCCAGGATTGAAACTCTGCTCTTCATTTGGTTCTTGAAGATCCAGCATTGGGATGTGGTTTAAAACCATTTTGGCTGCTATTTCTAGCAGATAAAGCCACAGTGGGAGGTACAAGAGTTATGTCCCTTAGTTTAAAGTGTTACCAAGGAATTTTGTAGTTTTTTTCACTTTTTCAGTTATTAGACTGCGGCTACGCTGGGGCACCGCATTGAAGAATTTTAATCTAAGAAATTGACACCAGTTATTTCTCATTTTTGTCTGGTAGATTTTATTGGCCTTTTATAGCGAACCGCTAAGTCACATGGAGATAAACGTAAACAACAGACACACACACAAAGCCACAATACACACACGCACACACACACACACACACAAACATACATACATACGTACATACGTACATGCATACGTATATACATACGTACATACGTACATACATACATAATACGTACATACATACATACATACGTACATACATACATACTTACGTACATTCTTACGTACATACATACATACATACATGCACATACATACATACGTACATACGTACATACATACATACATAATACGTACATACATACATACATACGTACATACTTACGTACATTCTTACGTACATACATTCTTACGTACATACATACATACATACATACATACACATACATACATACATACGTACATACGTACATGCATACGTATATACAGACGTACATACGTACATACACGCATACATAATACATACATAATACATATATACATACACACATACTTACGTACATACGTACATACACACACACATACGTACATACATACATAATACATACATACATACCACATACATACACACAGAAATGTATGTGTGTGTATATATATATATATATATATATATATATATATATATATATATACATATACACATATACATATATATTATATTTCTATATATATATATATATATATATATATTATATATATATCATCATCGTTTAACGTCAGTTTTCCATGCTAGCATGGGTTGGACGGTTCGACCGTCGTCTGGGAAGCCAGGAGGCTGCACCAGGCTCCAATCTGATCAGATATTGTCTCTACAACTGGATGCCCTTCCTAACGCCACCACTCTGAGTTTAAAGGGCGCTTCTTACGTGCCACCAGCACAGGTACCCCAGGAGGCTGGCAACGGTCACGATCGTTGGTGCTTTTTATGTGCCCCTAGCACGGAAGCCAGTCAAGACGGCGGTGGCATCAGCCTCGTTGAGATGGTGTTTTGTATGTGCCACTGGCACGGGTATCACAACTACAATTTCCATTTGACTTTTATTTCGATGTTGATGTACTTGACTCAGTAGGTCTCCTCAAGCACAGCAGGTCACCCTACGATCCAAGGTAAGCACAGTAGGCCGTCCTGCGATCCAAGGTATTTTCGATGGGTTGGGGCTGTTATGTGAAGCTGGTGCAGGAAACAGCCTCACGTTATTTGTCGGGTCTTCGCAGTCACAGCATATCTCCAGAGGTCTCGGTCTTTCGTCATTGCCTCTGTGAGGCCCAACGCTCGAAGATCAAGCTTGATCACCTTATTCCATGTCTTCTGGGTCTACCTCTACCCCCGATACCTTCAACTGTTTGGGAGTGGCACTTCTTCGCACATCTCTCCTCATCCATCCGGAGTACATGACTATACCAGCGCAAACTTCTTTCTTGCATGCCACATCCGATGCTTGTTATGTCCAGCATTTCTCTCATATATATATATTATTTTATATATATTATATATATTCAATTCGAATCGAAATCCAATTGAACCAGAGAGAACCCCTGGTCTGGTGGTACGTAAAAAGCACTATCCGACTCGTGGCCGATGCCAGCGCCGCCTCGACTGGCTTCCGTGCCGGTGGCACGTAAAATGCACCAATCCGACCGTGGCCGTTGCCAGCCTCGCCTGGCACCTGTGCCGGTGGCACGTAAAAAAGCACCCCTACACTCTCGGAGTGGTTGGCGTTAGGAAGGGCATCCAGCTGTAGAAACATTGCCAGATAAGACTGGAGCCTGGTGCAGCCTTCTGGCTTCCCAGATCCCGGTCGAACCGTCCAACCCATGCTAGCAAGGAGAATGGACATTAAACAATGATGATGATTTTATTTTTATTTTATCTAGTTTCATCTCACGAGCTGTGACCATGCTGGGGCACCACCATTCTGCTGGGGCACCGCCATTATATATAGATAGATAGATAGATAGATTTATCTCTCTGTCTAAATGGAATAAGTATAAAAATGAATATTGTCAATTTAATTAAAAAGGTCCATATGTGGCTGAAGAGTGCTTTACATTTTAAATCTGATGTAATACTTACATTGTTTAATTAAATGAAGTAGCATGAAACGATTGTACTACACTACCTTTGGATATCCTTGTTGCTTGTATTGATTATATATATATATATATATATATATATATATATATATATATATAAATATATATGGCGACTCCGGCACTCGGGCCATTCGAGCTTAGCCCGAATATAAATTTAATAAGGTGGACGTGTATTTATAAGCTGATTTCTGCCAACACTGACTTCAAGTATGTAATTGCAGCCAATAACTTGGGCTCCTTTTATTGAGCCTGGTCGCTGTTGGTTTATTTTCGTTCACCGTCTGTGTCAGAAAATATCATTCGTAGTAGACGTTCTCTCGACATCGTTCACACGCGCCTGACTCGGGCTCAGAAGTTACAGCCCGAGTTGTTATCAATAATCGTAAAAATTAAAATTAATTCAAATACAATATTTTCTTGAAACTATAAATTTTTTGAGAGATTAATATTTAAATTCAAATCCATGAAAAGTTTCCGTTCTGTAATATTCTTAAAGGAACGTTATATGAAATTGTCACCCATAGTTATGACCCTAGTATCGATCTATTGCATTTCAATCTGTTTTAGGGTTAGTTAGGGTTAGGGTTAGGGGTGGGGGGAAGGGTATCTTTTTTTCTTCAGAAATGTAAATAAACCCAATCTTAAACGAGGGACATATTCATACGGCACAGAATGTTTTTTTTACCTCAATAGACGTCATTGATTGGTTGAAATTGCAGAAATTGTAGAAAAAAACAACAAATATCTTACATACTATAGAATTTTCTCAATAAAGCCAAGAGAAAAAGATGTTTTATAAACACATTCTACCAGTATACGAAGTTTAAAAAGTTTTAGTTACGTGGAAATCATTTTAAAAACTGCCGTTCAAACAGAAAAGATCCGAAACGAAATTTATCCAGCAACTCGGGCTAATAGGAACGAGCCTGGTAGGTGTAAAAGACAAACTGGCATCTCTTGTCAAGATTACAAGCGACAGTCAGATCGCTGATGTTTGCTGTGCACTCCCCTGTCGTAATTTCATTGCTCTTATTCTGTGCATCTGTGCGCAAAGATCAGTTGTGTTTTGCAGGGTTGCTTTATTTTAATCTTTAACTTAGAAACGGAGAAAGACATCGTGTTAGATGTAAAAAAATAAGCCATTTGGGGCTAGAAATAAAGCGCGAAAACGTGAAATTCTTCGAGTAAAAATGTGTCTTATACGAAGACTTTGATGAACCCGTGTGACGCTGATGACCTGGAATCGCCCCTGAGATATATATACATATATATATATATATATGTGTGTGTGTGTGTGTGTGTATTCATGAACGTTTGCGCGTATATATATATATATATATATATATATATATATATATATATATATATATATGTGTGTGTGTGTGTGTGTGTGTGTATATTCATGACCGTATGCGCGTATATATATATATATGTGTGTGTGTGTGTGTGTATTCATGAACGTATGCGCGTATATATATATGTGTGTGTGTGTGTGTGTATTCATGAACGTATGCGCGTATATATATATATATATATGTGTGTGTGTGTGTGTGTGTGTGTGTGTGTGTATTCATGAACGTATGCGCGTATATATATATATATATATATATGTGTGTGTGTATTCATGAACGTATGCGCGTGTATATATATATATATATATGGTGTGTGTGTGTGTGTGGTCCATAAAGACACACCCGATGGTTTTGATGTCACGATGGGAAGATCTGCTTCAGCACAAGTAGCTGATTTGGTCTGAATATATATACTTTCGGAAATGGCAGATCAGTTCCCAAACACAATAGAGGTCGATATCTTGATGATTGTTTACTTTAGCTCCAAAATGTTTCTGACCAAAAAGTACAAAAGGTTAAGAATAGTTTAGTTAAGTTGTTTTTTTTTTTGCGTAGAATGGGCTTAGGCATTGTCTTTAGGATGATGTAACGAAAGCCATCTTTAAATGAAAAACAGTGGAAAAAACGATGACTTTTTCGGTTGTTTTAAATCTTCAGTTTCTGGAAGAAATCTCTTTGAAAGTTATTTTGGACTCGAAGGTAAGTGAATTAATTTTTGATTTTTTCGTATGACTAGTGATTTTTCGATATATATCATGAACAGTTAGTTCATATGTACGTAGCAGTCAGGTCCCTTTCGAGTGCTATTGGTAACATGTAACCCAATACAAGCTTGCTTGGTGAGGAGGGTGTTTATTGGACACCCTGCGGGATGAAAAACAAAACCCGTCAAAGGGCGGAGGACCTCTTGAGAGTCAACGGCCATCCAATAAATGTTAGCACGGGTACGCAGAAATTCCGGGATGGTGTCCGGCGTGCTGAAAGACCACTGGGAATGAGGGCCCCTCACCTTTTGGTAAAGCAAGTCTCTTTACCGCCAGTTGACAACCAGTGTTGGTGTGTTTACATTCCCCATAACTTTGAGGTTTGTGCAAAGGAGACCAATAGAATAAGTACCAGACCTTAAAAACAATTGTTCGACTAAAACCCTTCTTATCTCTCTCTTTCATATTCCATATCCCAGCATAGCTACAGTCAAATGACTAAAGTAAAATAAAAAGGTATATATAGGAATTGAAACCCATTCCTGGTGCAGTTTTGCCTTCAGGCAACGGCGACCACGGTGGAATTTGAACACAGAACGTAGCGGCAGATGAAATACCGCTAAGCATTTCGCCCGACGTGCTAACGTTTCTGCCAGCACGCCACCTTCTTTCAGTTTCTGCCTACCAAATCCACTCCCAAGGCTGTGCTTGGTCTGGGGATGTAGTAGAAGACACTTGCCCAAGGTGCCACACAGTGGGACTGAACCCAGGATCATATGAGTGGGAAGCCAACTTCCCAACCACAAAACCACACCTGCACTCATGGCTTCTAATAATTAATTAGCATTAAGAGATGCAAATTAATAAACTTTGGCCCAAACCATGACTAAAAGTTAACAAATTCATTCAGTCTCCTTTCATCGCATCAACCATCGAATGAGAAACCATTTCGAAAGAAAGAAGAAAGTTTTCAACTTTATTGTTCTTTACTGTTTTTTTTTTATTTGTTGTCTTTTTAATGAACTTATCTTTTGGTATCTGAGGGGTTTTGGTCAAACTTCCGCCACTGCCATCACCAACACCACCAGTGAAAAGTACAGAAGTACAAGTCTGAATAAGATCAAATAAAACTCTGAAATCAGTGCTCCAGTGTGGCCACAGTCTGATTGGAACCAGTTAAAAAATAAAAGGATATGTCAGAAGTGAGTGATGTAGTCTTGACATGATCAGGTTCGGTGTGAGCATTCCGTTGTTAGAACCATGACTAATTAATTCAGGGTTTTGTATTAGTTTAGATAAGTCCATGGTGTTGAAGGTGACGTGACGGAGGAGGACGTGTTTCTGAGCTCTGTTGAGTCATTGAGGGCTTTTATGGGTTACAAGCCAAGTGAGACCATAACCTCATGGCCTATGCCAGCGGGTGTAACCAGCCTACTTATGCGTACCTTTCCTTCATTGGACACTAAACTCTGCTTGCAAAGACCTGTTGGGGCTCACTGTCCAAGGCTTCGACCCCCCAATGAGCGCTATGGGGGCCAGGGCTCGGCTCGGCTCGGCTATATACAAATATAGGTGTGTGTGTATGTGTATATATATATATGTATATACAAATATTGTGTATATGTGTATGTTTATACGGTTTGGATTTCTATTAACAACGACCACTGCATGATTAGCAATAAAATAATTCGTTTTTTGGTGGCTGGGTGTCAGAAAATTTGAACTAGTCTGCTGGGTTAACTTTTAGATTAGTCATGCGTTGCTAAAGAGGAGGGTAATTTAGATAAATTATAAAGGCAGTACAGTAGGCATAGGGCCCACATGAATTTGTTTTCGAATGAAAAATACTTTAATTCTACTACACTTGCCTCTTATATACATGGTTTAAAGAGTAATGAGAAAAGATATTCTTTGGAATGGTCTGTTATTTTGAGGGACCCTTACTTCAGAGTAAATATAAATAAGTAAAGTGTGTTAAGGAATCCCTTCCATCCTTAAGTTTTTGGGCCCAAAACTTTAAATTTGCTGAGGTGATCCCTTTCTGCAACCATAGGTTTTCATCTACTCTTTGAAAGGGTATAGAATAAAAATGGTTGTAATAAAATTGTATAGGCTTAAGGGAATTTGAAACCGGCCGTTTGAATTTCTATTAACAACAACCACTTGCATGTTTAAGTAATGAAATAATGTTGTTTTTCTTTTGTGGGTCTTAGAAAATTTGAATAGCATTGTCGATGCGAGTTGTGCATTGTTGTACTTTGATACAGTTATATATTTGAGATTTGTTAATTGTTGTTAATGTTGTTTCTTTTTCTTCCCCATTTTTGGGTGAAATAGAGGAACAACGAATAGGCAGTTACGCCACGGTGGCGGGCAAAAGCCTGCCAGCTGACATTCTGCGATTGAAAGAATTGGTATTGAAGCAGAAGGATTTCGGAAAGTACAAGGATTATTTAAAAAAGAGGGAGACTGCCTTAGGCTGATACCCCCGGGAGAAGCGATGGAAAGAGCAGAGAGGAAAATAATAATATACAGAATGCTGGATGTAGAAACAAAAAGAGTGGAAGTAGCAGATGAATGCCTGAGCGAAGTGAAGGGAGTAACGACGTTTTATACTCTCGGGAAGGAAGTACGGCACGGTGGAGGTTCACTTCGTGAACGAGGAGGAAACGAAAAAGTACTCCACGATGCTGTTGAGATCAGCCAGGTGGGCACTTTTGCCAACCTAATGTGGTAAAAGAGTGGCAAGAGTACAGATAGGGAGAGTGCCACCCAAAATAGAGGAGGAATGGCTGTTGGAAGCTATCCTGTACAACTGTGAGGAGGAGACCAAGATTATCAAGGTGGCAAAATTGGCTGAGATAAACTGATGGGGATTTAGACTGGAAATCTTGGTCCATATAACCCTGCCTGACTTGCACAAGATAGCAGAGGAGTTGGTGCTCCCTGATGACACCCGGTTGAGAATTGTGGTGGAGGGGAAGCCTCCAATATGTTATAATTGCGGTACAAGAGGACACATGAAGGCAAGGTGTCCCCAGAGACGAGGAAAGAACGGAGAACTAAGCAGAGGTGGAGGAAGTAATAGTGGTGGAGGAAAAGGAGGAGGAAATAGGGGGCAGAAAAAGAAAAACAATGCGGAGTCACGCCCAAAACTGAAAAAGAAGAAAAAAGCGGTAAAAGTACAAGAGAAAAAATTAGTAGAGAAAAGAGACGAGTGAAAATCGAACCCCAGAGCCAACAACAAGAAGGAGAGAAGAAATAGACAAAGAGGAGAAATGATGGGAGTGGAAAGGGGAAGTAAGGAGGAGAATGGAATATGTGAGGCAAAGAAAGCAGCCGACTGAATGATGATAATTTGCGATAAGATTGTGTGAATTGAGGAAAAGATTGCAAAGGTGAAGAATTTAATAAGAGTAAGACTGGATGAAGAGGTGTTTGGTAGCGAGGAAAGAGCAGTACTGTTGGAGAGAGAGAGAGTCGAGAAATTGACAGAATTGTTTGGAACAAGAATAAGGAAAACTGGACTGTACATTTCAAAGAAAGCAACGAGAATGAAATTCTTTGAAAAACCAAAAAAAAAAAAACAAAAAGAAAGTTTTTTTCTAGAATATTGTTTACTTTAATATTTGTGTCTTTGTGAAATAGATGTTGGTTGGATTATGTTCTTCATTATCTTTGTATTAATGGCGGTGGAGAAGGATGGCGTTCCAGTGTCTTTTGTTTATTTGAACTCATAAAATTCATAATCATCATCATCGTTTAGCGTCCGCTTTCCATGCTGTCATGGGTTGGACGGTTCAACTGGGGTCTGGGAAGCCAGCAGGCCCAGTCTGATCTGGCAATGTTTCTACGGCTGGATGCCCTTCCTAACGCCAACCACTCCTTGAGTGTAGTGGGTGCTTTTTACGTGCCACCGGCACAAGTGCCAGACCCGTCTGGCAAACGGCCACGATTCGATGGTGCTTTTTACGTGCCACCGGCATGGGGGACAGGCGAGTCTGGCAAATGGCCACGAACGGATGGTGCTTTTTATGTGCCACCGGCACAAGGCCAGTCGGGGCGGCGCTGGCAACAACCATGTTCGGATGGTTCTCTTACGTGCCACCGGCACTAGTATTACGATTCTCACTTGCCTCAACAGGTCTTCACAAGTAGAGTTTTGTGTCCCTAGAAGGAGCGGTATGCATAAGTGGACTGGCTACATCCCGTGTAGAGGCCACGGGTTATGGTCTCACTTGTCCTGCCGGGTCTTGTGGAATTAAAATTACTTCATCAGTAAATGAAGGATTTAAAAATATTCTTCCTTCCCCCCATCCCATCCACTCTAATACTCCAATATAAATATCTTTTATAGGTAATTCCAGCCTGAAGAATTCAATATGTTACATAATAATAATAATAATAATAATAATAATAATAATGATTTTAGTCAGTGTCTGTTTGCTCAACAATATCAAAAATATGTCTGGGAAATTATTGGCAGATACATTCGTTTGCTTCCTGAAAACTGAAAATTGAGAATAATTTTTTAGCCTGAAGAGAAGGTGTGGAAGGATGAGCGGGAGGAGAGGTGGTGGTCATGGGGAAGACTCTTGTAAAGGATTATTCCTATTGAAATTAAGTAATGAGATTATTAACTGAAAATATGTAAACTATTCTTGTTCAATTATCAATGTCCCTTAAGTGTTGCATTATCTACACAAGTGCAATCTCTGAAATAATTTGAAAACAGCTAAATTGAATTGAGAAGAAATAATTAAATTAAAAACAGAATACATTGATAATGCTTGTTCTTTTCTGAAGAATTATATGTGACAGAAGGAATTACACAATGTTGTTCAAATAAGGAATTAACAATGCTGTTCAAATATTTGCTTTTAAATTTCTCATTTTTATATTAAAAAATATATAACACTGCTCCTAATGAAAACTGTTTTTCTTTTCTTTTTATCTTGCTTTAAATTTTAAAATTTAAAAATCAAACAAAATGTATTAAGAGGGTAAAACGTAGTGACTTCATACAAAATTTTAATATGAAACAAATTCACAAACTGGAATAAAACCAAAAAAAAATTATCATACTTCAAATAAACTTGCAGACATAAGTCCATTAAAGGCATCATTATGAAAACATATTCAAAATTTGGTTATTAATAACCAAATAGTAGAAACCGATTGACAAGATGAGACATTTCAAATAGATTTTTTTATAATGAACTGCTGTCAAATGTAAATAAAGGAAATGTTAACACAGGAGATAATGACTGCGAACGATCTGCTAATTAAAGTGCAATTAGCAACATGGGTGATGGTTTAATTAGCAACACTCACTGGTAAAGAGAAACAGGGATTACCTCCCCTTGCCTTTCAACTCCATCCAAGCATCTTCCATGCATTAAATACCTGCCAGTTGTTACTTGGGGATTCGACAGGATTGTTATCGGATTGCTTAGAATGTATTGAAGTAGTCATTCTGGCATTCTGTGCCCTGAGTTCAAATCGCATCAACGTCAACTTTGCTTTTTCATTCTTTCAATACAACGTCAGGTCCTGAAAGGAATACATCATTATATTTTGCACTCTCTCATTCTCTCTCTCTCTCTCTCTCTCTCTCTCTTTCTTTCTTTCTCTCTCTTTCTTTTTCTCTCTCTTTCTCTCTCTTTCTTTTTCTCTCTCTTTCTCTCTTTCCTTGAAAGATTCCACTGTGGTTTGACAGAGAGAGGGGTTAGCTACATCATGTTTAAAATACCCAAATATGAGTGTAAGGAAGGCGTCCTTATGATTCTGACAACATATGATGACTGAAGACAGGGAATGGATATGAATAGACCCCCTCATCAATAGATATACCCAATACTCAATCCTATTGAACAACCACAGTTATCTGTGGTAGTAGTAAGTACATCAGATAAAAATGCTATCTGATGCGTCTACTGAAAATCTAAGCAGGGTCCTGTCAAACTGTTCCTGTCTATTTATTTGCACAAGCTAATAATGAACCAATGAGAGATCGTGTATGTGGTGGTTATGTCTGTTAGATGTAGCAGCCACATCTGCCTCGTATCTTAAAACAAGGACATGTGAACTCACATGGTTATATGGTCATTGCAAATAGGAAAAAGACAGGATGGTCACAGCTAGAATGCTTTTGATCTGAGGCCTGCGCAGTCAGGGTTGACCAAGGGCTAAACAGCACATTTTATTATTAGTATTGTTGTTGTTATTGTTGTTAAGGTGATGGAAATGTGAGCACATCAGGCAAAACGCTTAGTAGCATTTCTTCTGACTTTACATTCCAAATTCTGATTACCATGAAGCTGACTTTGCCTTTCATCCTGTTAGGGTCAGTAAAATAAGTACCAGTTGAATACTGGGGTTGATTAATGGACTCTATATTCCACTTTACCAAAATTGTTTTTATCTTCATCATCATCATCATCATCATTATCATTATGGCGGCAAGTTGGCAGAAACATTAGCACATTGGTCAAAATGCTTAGCAGCATTTTATTCACCTTTATGTTCTGAGTTCAAATTCCACAAAGGTAGACTTTGACTTTCATCCTTTCAGGGTCAATAAATTAACTATCAGTGAAACACTGGGGTCATTGTAATTGACTAATCATCCTTCCCCAAATTTCAGGCCTTCTGCCTTCAGTAGAAGTTATTATCATTATTATTATTATTATTATTATTATTATTATTATTATTATATCATTATTATTATTATATATTATTATATTATTATTATTATTATTATTATCATCATTATTATTATTATTATATTATTATTATTATTATTATTATATTATCATTATTATTATTATTATTCTATGTTTGACTTTTGCTTTATATTTGTACAAGTTGGCTCCAAGTCTCACCCAGAGACCTCAAGAGACAACAGGGTTGGAAGTTCATGTTGTTGTTATGCCTAGTGTGCCATATATTTGTGGGGTGGGGATGTTGTACTAATGAATGTCTAAAAAAAAAAAAAAAAAGTTTGTTTTTCTTTTTTTAAAACCGAAAATTATGTTTGTTTTAAACCTTGAGATTACATAGAGAGTATTTTGCGTAGGATATGAGCAGTTCCCATGAGCACTATCTTTTGAATTTCTGCCATTTTGTGGTTTCCTGGTATCTGAGTTAGGTAGCAGTCAGCCCCTTTCGCTATCATTCCCAGGGCACCTATGACAACAGGTATTGTTTTAGTCTTCAGCTTCCACATTTTGCTGATTTCTATTTCAAGATCTTTATATTTGCTCAGTTTTTGGTAGGTCTTGACAGATACGTTTATATCGATTGGGACAGTCATATCAATGAGGAGGCATGTTCTTTGTTTGAGAGTCTTTCAATATGATGTCTGGCCTATTTGCATCTATCTTCCTGTCAGTTTGAATGGTGAAGTTCCAGAGGAGTGAGATGTGGTCATTTTCAAGCACTGGGGGTGTTTGTGTTCCACCAGTTTTTTTCATGGGGCAAATCCAGCTTTTTACAGATTACCCAGTGAATATATTGTGCAGCTCTATCGTGCCTTTTGAGATACTCTGTAGGTGCTAGAAGACTGCACTTGGAGACCACATGGTCAATGGTTTCATTTTGTTGCTTGCATACACGACACGTTGGACTGCTTCTGATCTTTAATATGTTGGCCTGGTAGCTTCTTGTTGGTAGGCATTGATCTTGAGCTGCTATGATAAACCCCTCTGTTTCAGATTTTAAGCCAGAGGCCATTAGCCATTGATGGGTCAGGGCTTTGTCGATATCTGCATTATTCGCTCTCTTTGGGTATTTGCCATAGAGAGGTTTTTCTTGCCATTTATAATTCAGAATATCTAAGGCCGCAGTTTTGGCACGGGTTTTCATGCGCCTAGCTTTTTCTGTGCTTGTTTCTTGTATATCTATCTCTAATTCCGAAATTGTTTGTATTCGGAATTCACTTAGATATTCCTTTGCCTGTTTTGTGACTGAATATGATGCTTTCTTGTTTTCATGTTTTGAGACAAGTTTTAGCATCCAGTCCTCAGAGTTTTTCAGGTAGGTGTCTAGGCCAATTGTAGCAATCTTCATTGTTATTGCCAGTTGCAAAAGACCATGGCCCCCTCTTTTCTTGGCAGATAGAGTCGTTCTGTATCTGCCTTAGTGTGGTGCATTCTATGCATTGTCAACAGTTTCCTTATTTTTCTGTCGAGCTGACATATTTCAGTAATTGACCAGTTAACAATATTGAAACTGTAAGTCACGACTGGTATAGCTAATGCATTGATCGCTTCGATCCTGTTTCTTGCATTCAGCTCTGTCTTGAGTATTGCTCTCACTCTTCGATAGCATTCTCTCCTGATCCTTTCCTTCATCTCTGAATGCCTTATTCCGTTCCCTTCAATTACCCCTAGGTACTTGTAGCTCTCCACTGGGTCTAGTTCTTTTATGACATTCTGTTGGTCAAGGTTAACGTTAGATGTTTCTGTCATTTTTCCTTTGATAAAGGTAGCCTTTGCACATTTATCGAGGCCGAATTGCATTCTGATGTCGTCACTGAATTGTTTGACTATCGCTAGTAAGCCCTTGAGTTGTTGATCATTTTTTGCAAAAAGCTTTAAATCATCCATGTAAACGAGATGATTTATATTTTTATCAAACATTTTATACCCGTACTGCGCGTCATTGAGCAGCTTTGAGAGAGGTATTAAGGATAAACAGAAGAGGAGTGGTGATAGTGAGTCACCCTAGAAAATGCCACACGAAATTTTTACATCACCAGCATTTAGGGATTCATTGTCACTGTTCAGAGTTAGTGTGGTTCTCCATGATCTCATACTTACAGTCAAGAAGTTTCGCAGAGTTGGTGCTATCTTATACATTTCAAGGCATTTCCTAATCCAGCTATGTAGTAGGCTATCAAAAGCCTTTTATAGTCTATCCAGGCTATTGATAAGTTTTTGTGTCGTTGTGACAATCTTCTAAGATCATCTTATTGATGAGTAGTTGGTCTTTACAGCCGTAGGATCCACGTTTACATCCTTTCTGTTCATTAGGGAATATGCTGCTGTCTGTTAAAAAACTATAGGTATATTCCGTCAGGACAGATGTTAGTGTTTTGTACATAGTTGTTAAGCAGGTTATGGGTTTTTTGGTTCATTTTTTTTTTTTCTTACTTTTTGGAAGCAGGAATGTTAACCCATTAACTAGCCAAGAAGGCATCCTACTAGGGTGTTGCAAAACATCATTGTACAGTTCTGTTAGCAGTTCATGGCTCTCTGGGAAGGCATTCAGCCAGAAGTTAGGAATTTTATCCTTTCCTGGAGACTTCCATTTGCTTGACCTCCTGAGAGCAGATCTTATATCTTCTACCTTGACACCTTATTATTATTATTATTATTATTATTATTATTATTATTATTACTATAATTATTAATTTATTATTATTATTTTATTATTATTATTACTATTAATATTTATTATTTTATTATTATTATTATATAATTTATTATTATTATTTTATTATCTTATTATTATTATTATTATTATTATCATTATTATTATTATTACTATTATTATTATTATATATCATTATTATTATTATTATTATTATTATTATTATTATTATATTATTATTCAGTAGTTTTATTTTTATTTTTATAGCGTGCTTTCACTTCACTACCGAGCGCAGCTCTGTGTGCCTTGGGTATGTGCTGTGATTTGTTGTGATGCTCTGATGGTTATTGTATGGAAAGTGTTCTGCGTAGGATGTGTGCAGTGCCTAGTAGTGCAATTTTCTGTATGTTATATGTGTTTGTAAGTCCTGGTGTTTTTGTTATGTATTTGTCTGAATATTTTTTTATCATGCCTAATGCACCTACTATGATAGGAATTGTTTCTGTTTTCAGATTCCACATTCTAGTTACCTCTATTTCCAGGTCTTTGTATTTTGAGAGTTTCTCCATTTCTTTTAGAGACACGTTGTCATCTGCCGGTACTTGATACATCAATTAGAAAGCATTTTTTTTCTTCATGGTCTCTGACAACTATATCTGGTCTGTTGGCCTTAATTTCTCTATCTGTGTGTATCGGCATATCCCAGAGTATGGTTGCTTTCTCGTTTTCTGTGACCTTTTCTGGTGTGTGCCTATACCATCTTTTTTCTGTTGTTATTCCATAATGTTGGCATAGCTTCCAATGTATGTAAGTTCCAACTCTGTCATGTCTGTGAAATATTCCTTCTTAGCCAGGACTGGGCAGCTAGAGATAATATGATTTATTGTTTCTTGTCCATCTCCACATATTCTGCAGTTACTTGTAATATTTCTTTTCATTACATGTCTTGGTAATTTCTGGTGGGGAGGCTTTGGTCTTGTGCTGCAATTAAAAATCCCTCTGTTTCTGCTTTGAGTCCTGAGCTTCTCAACCATTGCTGGGATTTTTCTTTGTCTATTTCTTTTGCGTTTAGTTTAGTCCAGTATTTACCATGAAGGGGCTTTTCTTGCCATCGTTTTATCATGGTTCGTTGCTGTTCTATTTTTAGTTTGGATTTCATTTTTTTATAGCTTTTGTTGTTTCTTCATCTTCTTCTTCTTCTTCATGTTTATTAGGTGGTATGATTTCTTGTTTGTATTTGTCAGCTTCCTTAAATACTGAGAACAGTTTTTTGTTTTGCTCGTGTTTTGCCGCTATCTGGATCAGTTTTCCTTCCTTCTGAAGTAGATATTTTTGCAGTCCTATGGTGGTTATTTTATAGTAGTTTTCCAGCTGTATAAGGCCTCTACCACCTTCTGTACGTTGTATATATAGTCTTTCTATGTCAGATTTTGGGTGATGCATCCTAGATCCTGTCATTATTTTTCTTGTTTTCCTGTCTATTTTGGTCATTTCATTTCGTGTCCAGTTAAGGATATGTAGCTGTAACTTATAACTGGGACAGCTAAAGTGTTGATACCTATTATCTTGTTTTTAGCATTGAGCTCTGTGTTTAGTATTGATCTAACTCGTCTATAATATTCTTTTTTTATTTTCTCTTTCATTTGTGTGTGTTGTGTCTTATCTAGTTCATGGATTCCTAAGTATTTGTAAGTTTGGCTTTGGTCTAATTCTTTTATTTCATTTGCTTCATCTAGTGTGATGTTGTTACTCTTAACTAGTTTTCCTCTTTTCATGGTTACTTTGGCGCATTTTTCTAATCCAAATTTCATATCTATTTCTTTGGTAAATCCATGAACTGTCTTTAATAGTGTTTCCAGCTGTTTGTCATTTGCAGCGTATAGTTTTAGGTCATCCATATATAAAAGGTGGCTGATCGTTTTGCCGTAACATTTATATCCGCATCCAGTTCTATTTAGCATATCAGATAGAGGTGACAGTGCCAAGCAGAAAAGGAGTGGAGAGAGCGTATCTCCCTGGAATATTCCTCTTCTAATGGGGATGTCTTTGGTTTTCATGAGTCCCTCTTTTGTTTGGAGGTGTAGGACTGTTTGCCATTTATTCATAGAGTGCTCTATGAATTTTATGATTGTTGGTGCTACTTTGTTAATGGCTAGTGTTTCGAGGATCCATGTGTGGGGGATGCTATCAAACGCCTTTTTGTAGTCAATCCAGGCCATACTGAGGCCTTTCTTCTTTCTGTGGCTGTCTTCAGTTATGGCTTTATTAATCATTAGTTGATCTTTACAGCCATATGAGCCTTTGCAGCATCCTTTCTGCTCTTCTGGGAACAGTTTGTTTTCGTCCAGGTGCTTGTTCAGCCTTTGTGATATCACTGCAGTAAATGCCTTGAACATAGTAGGGAGGCAGGTTATTGGTCTGTAGTTTTCTGGTTTTTCTGTTTCATTTGATTTGGGAATTAAGATGGTTTTCCCCTTCGTGAGCCATTCAGGCATTGTCTCTGGCTCTGCTAGTACGTTGTTAAAGTTTTCAGCCAGCTTTTTGTGCATTCCTGTTAGATATTTCAACCAGAAGTTGGGGATCTTGTCATGCCAGGTGCCTTCCAGTTGCTTAGTCTTTGCAGTGCCTGGGTGACCTCTTCAGTTGTTATGGGGGTCCAATTTGTTCAGATGCCGAGTTTGTTATTTTGATACTCCTTTTTCTTGGTGGTTCGTTCGCCGACCATATTTCTCCCCAGAATTCTTCCAATTCTTCTGCCGTTGGTGCTGCAGTGACTTCTATTTTATTTTTGCCCAGTTCTTGTAGAACTTTTTGGGGTTGGAGTTGAACTTTTTGTTTTCTTCAAAGAAGCGTTGGCGTTTCTTGTACCGGCGGATCCTTTGTGCTTTGGCAAGGATATCTTGCTTCAGCTTTTCTTTTATTTCAGGCAAATCTTTTTCTGTGATGTTATATTTGCGGAGTATTTTGTTCTCTTTTTGTTGCTCAGTAGCGTTGATTCTTTGCTGATTTCATTAAGAATCGACAGGTCTTTTCTATTTTTTTTTATTTTGCTTGGATGTTATTTATCCACAGGGTTTGTTTGGATGGTGGTACTCCTGTCTGGGCGGGTTTGGGTGAGTATCCAGCTTCTTTTGTGGCTGCAGTGGCTGCTGCGTATATTAGGTTATTTAGCTCAGTGATATCACTTTTTTTTGATTCAGTGGCTATCAGTTCAGTGACGGCTAGGTTTATGCTGTTTATAATAGGTGTTGTTATTTCGTTTATTTTGATTCTTGGGAGGTATGGTCGGTGGTCCATTTTGAGCTCTGTGGTTTTCAGTTCTTTGATTATTTTATTTTTTATATTATCATAATCATTAGGCTCCCCTTCGTTGTTTACATCGTGTTTGTTGGGAATGTTGCGTTTGTCTTCGTGTTTTACAGTTTCAGTGTTTATATTATTGGGCATTGTTGTGTGGCTTCTATCTACATTTTCCTGGTGTATTTTTTCTTTTAAATGTTCTATTTCTATTTCTGATATTTTCTTGGCTTTGAGAATGTATCTTCGTACGTTAGCTAATTTATTAGGGTTCATTGCTGTATCCAGTCTATATCTCTATTATTTTCCTTCCATATTTTATATGTATGTGTTGTTGTATTTTCATTTTTTGGGTAGAGTACTGCTGTGAAGTATGCGTGTAAGATAGAAATGTATTCCTCACGTGTCCATTTACGTCTTTGAGGTACAACGTCCGGCCCATTATTTTGACGGTCGTCATTTTCGTAGGGTACCGGTCCGTTTATTTCTGTTGTCACATTATTTCGCACGTGTAGTTTTTCGTACATTTTTTGTTGTAGGTTTAATGTACGTACCGCTCGATTGTTATTCTTGGGTTGAATAGTATCGGTGGCATTTAATTTCTTCGTAGTTCCTTTGTACATGGTGTTTGGGGTCGGAGATGAGCGTGATGTTTCATGCATGTTTACATGTGTTGCGTTAGAGGTGGAGATGATATCGAGTCAAAATACATCATTTCGTTTCGAAAATAGTAATAAATTTCAATTTGTATTACTTACTCGGGTACAGTCCAATTCTTTGTTAGTAAAACTTTGGCTCCATAGGATGTCCTTGTTTTCGATGTTTGTGGATAGGTTTCGGAGCTCTGAATTTTCCTTCTTACATCTTAAAAGTCCCCCGGTGTTCTTTCAGTCCCTTATTATTATTATCGTTATTATTATTATTATC